>NC_080175.1:1166976-1181976 GCF_950295315.1 Erinaceus europaeus
CTTCTTAAACAGAAGCCTCTGTTTCAGCTGTTTCTGCGGGAGTGGACACTGGCCCTGACTGGCCAGGACCAGCAGGCAAGGCTGGCTTAGTGGGGACAGAGCCCATCTGCCCTTGCTCAGATGGCCCAGGGCGGCACAATGGACGGAGTAGGGCTCTGTGGATGGCCCAGCTCTCCAGGGCTCAGGGTTTGGGGACGAGGCTCCCTGTGGAGGCTGCGGCCACGTCAAGTGACGCACTGGGAGCTGGACACCAGGACGCCCAGCCTTTATGTCCTGTCACCGTCTGGGTGTGCTGCTTTGGGGTCCTGCAGTGGTCACCGGGTCCCCGAGATGTCCCTGCACCCTCATCTGTGGGGATAGTGAGAGGCCCCTCTAACCTCCACTGGGGACCCTACCCCCACCTCCACCCCCTGAGGAAGGTAGTGCCGGGGCCACAGTTTTCGTCAATATAAACCGGCTGTCATACCATTCCAGCCAGCCACCATGGAGAGCAGCCTGGCTGGAGAGGGGGCCTCAGTGGGGACCCCCAGACCCCTCCCACACCTGCGACCCCAGACACAGATACTGCCAACATCAAAAGGTGTTAATGGTTTCAATATTTGTCTGCTGGAGGGAAGCAGTCAGCAGAGAAGATGGGGGAAAAATTCTGCTAATGGCTGTGTCTGTCATTAAAATGAAAAGCTTAATGCATCTTATAATCAGAGGACAATTTGCAAATCATTAAGAGAAATGTAAAATTCCATTAAAATACAAATCAAGAGGCTCTCCCCGGACTAATAATCTTTTTGATATTATTTTGCATTTCACCGTTTCTGTTCCAACTCCCCGGCCCCACGAATGATAGGTTTCTGAACTGCTATTTACCAGGCTACCTCTTTAACGAGCTTCAGCAAGCAGGGCGATCTGCTATTCAGAGCAGGTACTAATGAAGAATTCCATATATTCTGAAATTTAATTAAAACCCCAAAGATTTCAAATTAGATGCAATTTGAAATGCCTGAGGCAGGAATACATGCTCTTGCGAGGCCGGGGAATCACACTGAAAGTTGATACCGTAATTGGTCTTGATGTATTTTTGTGTTGCGGGCTGAAGCACAGACCTCATAACCATATAAAAATTCTCTGTAGATTACCTGCTCATTGAGAATGCCATCACTCAGGTAGCGCAGTGCTGAATTACCACCCTGCTAAGACGCAGGGAGTGATTCCAGGAGCCGCCTAGCACAGCTGGGCCTCGGAGCCCTGAGTTATGCAGGCGTCAGCGCGGCCTCCTCTCAGTCAAATACGCTCGGCTGAATATTAAAATATAATTGGCATTCAACCTAAGGAGTTAAGCCGTTCTGTTATCTTCTTTTAAACTGAGCCGGCTCCTCCACGGCTACCTTCAAGGATGCGGCCACAGGCGAGTGCAAGCGTCTCCTCCAGCGGAGTGGGGCTCCCCGACTTCTGGGGAGAGTGGGGTGTCGCCTGCCCCACAGAGCACCGGTCTAACTGGAGCGGCAGAGACCCAGTTCTCAACGGCAAGGGGGCTGTCCTTCTCACTGCCCCGTGCACGCCCTGCTCCTGCGAGGGCACGCGGGCTCTCTAGGTAACGTCCCTGCCTCGCGGCGCCAGGAGCCACGGGGTGCCCCAGGCCAGGCTCGCGGCACCCAGACCCTTGCGTGCAGCTCAGGGGAGAAGGCGCCCGAGTCCAACCCTGGCCGGGCACAGCTATGAGACGGGCGCCAGGCCTCCCTCCTCACCCTGCCTTCCTGATACAAGCCACTCGGGCCTCAGGAAGGAAGATGCAGTTGCCATGGTTACGGGCCCTCCTAGGATGCTGCTGGCCCGGCAGGGCTGCAGGGAGGCTCTCCCCCTCCCTCCCCCTGGGCAGGACCTGAGCAGAAGCCAAGTGCCAACCCAGCTGGGTGTCAGAGCAGACAGAGACAGACATCCCTCCGTCCGGCCCCATCCTTCAGAATCCGGATGGGGCCCGGAGTCCCTACGCTGAGCCCCAGGCCGCTGTGTGCCGGACACCCCACCCCCGGGGACCCCACGTCACAATGAGGTCACAGAGCTGCCCGGTGTGGAGGCGTGCCGGCCTCTGATGCGAAAGCGGTGTCCTGACCACTGCAGCTGGACGCCACGGGGGCGGGGCCCTCGGAGGACAGCGGTCATGTCCCGGCTCCCGGCAGGGGTCCCCTCGCCTCTCTGTAGCGGTCACACGCCACGACCAGCCCCTCGGCTGCTAGCCAGTCCCCATGCAAGGTCTGACCGAAGGATCATCTCCTCAAACACAGATGGCGGAGGCGATGGCTCCGTATTTTGTAAAATGGTGTGAAACGTGCCCACAGCTTGGGAGATGTTGCAGGTGCCCGGCCACCAGCCCCGCCAGGCCGACGGCCCAGGTCTGAGCCCAGCGCCACAGGGAGGCCACGCGACGCCTGGGGAAGCACCGTGGAGTCTCTCCACCCTGTTCCCGCCCTCCCCAGAAATAAGCGAAGGGAAGCATCGGCCCAGGAGGCGGCAGTCCGTGTGGGGAGACCAAAGGACTTCAAGGGCCGCCAACAGAGATGCTCTGCCTACAGACCCCTTTATCCTGGGCCGGCAGAGCTCGTCACCGTCGGACCCGGGGCCCCAGGCACACAGGTCCTGCACTCTACTACCGAGCTGCCTCCTCGGCTGTTTCTCTTTGGCTTCCTTTCCTCCTCCCTCCCACCCTTCCTTCCTTCCTTCCTTCCTTCCTTCCTTCCTTCCTTCCTTCCTTCCTCCCTCCCTCCCTCCCTCCCTCCCTCCCTCCCTCCTTCCTCCCTCCCTCCCTTCTTCCTTCCTTCCTTCCTCCCTCCCTTCTTTCCTCTCTTCCTCCCTTTCTTTCTTTCTTTCTTTCTTTCTTTCTTTCTTTCTTTCCCTCCAGGGCTGTCTCTGGGGCTCGGGGCCGGCACTATGATCCACTGCTCCTGGCGGTCATTTTTCTTTTTATTGGACAGGACAGAGAGAAACTGACAGGGACGGACAGAGAGACATCTGCAGACCTGCTTTGCCACTTGTGAAGAGACCCCAACCCTGCGGGAAGGGACTGGGGGCCTCGAACCTGGGTCCTTGTGTGGTTCCCTCAGAACAGTATTATGTGCGCTTAAGCGGTGCGTGGCCGCCCAGCCCTGAGAACACGCAGTCTTCACAATGAAAATACGAGGAGAGCAAGTTCTCTGGCAGCAGCCTGTGTGGGGCTCTGGGCCGGCGTGAGGGGAGAACCGTCACAGACTCTGAAGCTGAGCGGCTTCTGTCCTCGCCGGTGTGGCCGTGAGGACACACTTCTGAGAAGTGACAGAGAAACGTACATTCCGGGCGGGAGGGCGAGGCCCGGCGCTGACCCCTCTCTGTGGTGAAGTCACCCAGCCCAGCCCGGGGCCCTTGCTGCTGAGACAGACAGACAGGGACAGCGGGCAGCGAGAGGGGTCCCAGGCGGGAGCCCCGTGGTCCCGTGACAGAGGACGCCCTGTGAGTCCCGCGAGTGTGACACCCCTGAGGCTGTGCACGGTGCCACACGCCAGGCCAGCGGAGGACACGATTCCCACGCCGCCAGGAGCTGACGGGGTGACCTGGGTGCTGCCCGTGACGCCGCCACCCGGACTGAAGGGTGACGGAGCTCTTGACGGGGGCCCAGTCCCTGCCCGGGGACCCTCCTGCCCTTCCCTCCTGGGGGGCTGCTCTGCCCCACAACGCTGCCCTGGGAGACCTCGGTGCCTCTCTCTGTCCCCTCGTCCACTTTGGTGACGTCCACCCAGTCTTGGAACCGCGTGTGATGTGCGGGAGCCGCTGACCGGCCGTCCCGCCTGGCGGAGTGCTGCTGGTCCTGGGCAAGAGTGTGGTCCCTGGGAACAGGCGCGGGAGGCCCTGTACACGCGGGAGCCCCCCAGAGGCTGCTGTCTCCCCGCAGGAAGCTTTCTGGAGGCAGCACCCAGCTTAGCCGAGTCTCGGGTCCCCCGCAGTCTGGGGGTCCTGCCGCCGGGGGGGGGCGAGGAGAGGGTTCCGGGTGTACTGACCTTGCTGGAAGATGGGGTGGTGTAGTGGGGGTCGGGGCAGCGTGCCCAGGGTGTCCGGCTTCCGGAAGTAGGCGTCCAGCCAGGCCGCGCAGTGGGCCAGGGGCTCCGGCGTGGTCGGGGGTGGCATGGGAGCTGTCTCCACGGGGCTGCAGACAGAGAGAGGCGGCTTAGGAGACCAGGCCCACACCCCGACAACGGGCAGCTCCAGGGGTGCCCACCCTGGGGACACTGCACTGTCACACACCCCCAGACTGGACAGCCACTGGCCCGGGACCTTGGCTGGACACGATGTCAGCTGAGCTGAGGAGCCAGGCACCTGCCTAGCTCAGGGGAACCCCCCCAAAAAAGGGTAAGAAGGACATGGACCACCTTGGACCCAGGGGGAACTGAGGGCTGGGGGTGAGGGGTGAGGTTGAGGGGTTTGAGTGAGGGTCTGGTGAGGGCTGACAGGGCTGGGGGTGAGGGCTGGTGACGGCTGGGGGTGAGGGCTGACAGGGCTGTGGTGATGGCTGGTGACGGCTGGGGTTGAGGTCTGGTGATGGCTGGGGGTGATGTCTGGTCAGGGCTGGGCATGAGGTCCTGTCACGGCTGGGCGTGAGGTCCGGTCATGGCTGGGGGTGAGGTCCGGTCAGGGCTGGTCTGAGGGCCGGATGACCAGGGCCACAGGAGCAAGCATGTCTCAGGTTGCTGAACTGTGGGCCGTGCCATGGCCCCACATCTGTGAACTGGGCTTCCACCCATAGGCCCCAAGGTGGCTGATGGCTAAGCCGGGCTGGGAGTCCCCGACCTGTCACCTCGGCCTCAAGACTCGCTGATGTGGGGATGAGGTGGCTGGGGGTGAACCCTGCAGTCGCCACCCTTGGTCCCCGGGGAGTTGGAACTGGACGCGGCCCCTAGCGGCTCCTCCTCTTCCGAGGCTACGCGAGGGGTTTTCATAGTAGTAAAATTCATCTTAAATTGATTTTTTATGCTCGTGCTAAAGATCTCAAGCTGATTTACTCTGCGGTCCCTGTTTTAAGTCTTTCTCCACTGGCATCAGAGAACCGTTCACGGGTGAAATGCGATTAAACAGCTTTGATTCCTCAGCGAGGATTTACAGCACTACATTTAAAATGAATGGCATTAAACACACACATAAAACTACGATTTTTAAAGCCAGGACACAAATTTCCATATCTACGATAAAATGGAATTCATTCTCCGGCCTGCCCTCTGCCAAGCCCGGCTGGTCCCGGGGGTGGGATGTGGTAACCCAGCCTCACGGCCTCCCCACCGGCACATTATTAAGGAGGAGTTTCCCTGGTGCCCACCGCTGAACCCTGACACTCCGGTGGTTCTGGGCTGCACGGCCCAGCACTCCCACCTTGGGCAGCGCCAGCCTGGGACTCAAGGTGCTTGCAGGGGGCAGGTGGGCGTCCGCAGGTGAGCCGAGAGCCACGCTCTCTGCATGGACAGACATGATTTATTTCAACAGACATGAAGGCGGGCGCAGTGCACCCCCAGCCTGGCTGGTGGCCTGACCCCACTGGAGCCCTCAGCAAGGCTCCTGGTGTGTGAGTGGCCAGCAGGCAGGGAAGGGGACGGTCACACACGGGCCACCTCTGCATCTGCCGGCAGACCGCCCGTGATGGACACCAGGAGACCTGCCCCCACGCCACCTAGAAAGGCTGGACTCTGCAGGCTGCCCAGTGGCCAGCGCTGCCCACCAGACAGAGTGTGACTCTGTGAACCTTCCAGGATGTTCTAGGCATCAGTGTGATGGTCAGAGACAATTCCCACCAGGCTCCAAGCGCCAGAGTTCGGTGACTGACCTTCACAGGTTGGGGTTTAGGGCCTGTTCCCAAGGCCCCTCGGGGGGGTCCTCATGCAGCCTGGTGGGGGTCAGCACCCTGGGGAGGGCTCTGGCCTTGGAGGAAGTCTGGTGTCATGAGGCCTCTGTCCCTTTCTCTGATGAAGAAGGGCTGCAAGGTGCACTCACACAGGTGAAGACTAAATAAGAGCGTTAGAAGGAAAAGCAGAAGGAAAAGACAGAGGCACACTAGACCCAAAAGAGACCTCCACCAGCTTATGGGGGCGCCCCTCCTGGTGAGACAGCAGAAACAGGGACCAGGCTGGGGGTGGCCGCTCAGCTGGGACTCCAGGGCCCTCCGGCCCACGAACTACGTGAGCGTCAGCCAGCCCTGCACAGCGAGGCTTGTGATCCACAGTCAAGGCAGAAGCAGGGCCTACCAGCCGACGGGCAGCAGGCATCAGTGGCAGGGCTTCTAGTACGCGTGACAAGCCCTGGAACCTGGCGCTGCACGGGGGGCTCTCAGAACCCAGACAAGACTCGAGAAGAGGCTATGACAGTGCTTTCCAGAAACACTCCCAGACCAAGAAGATGGGCACAGAGATGGGCATGGAGATGGGTACAGAGATGGGCACCGAGATGGGGCATAGAGATGGGTACAGAGGTGAGCACAGAGATGGGTACAGAGATGGGCACAGAGATGGGCACAGAGATGGGCACAGAGATGGGCACAGAGATGGGCACGGAGATGGGCACAGAGATGGGCACAGAGATGGGTACAGAGATGGACACAGAGGTGGGCACAGAGATGGGTACAGAGATGGACAGAGAGATGGGCACAGAGATGGGCACAGAGATGGACACAGAGGTGGGCACAGAGATGGGGCACAGAGATGGGTACAGAGATGGGCACAGAGATGGGTACAGAGATGGGCAGAGAGATGGGCACAGAGATGGGTACAGAGATGGGGCACAGAGATGGGCACATAGATGGGCACAGAGATGGATACAGAGATGGGCACATAGATGGGCACAGAGATGGATACAGAGATGGGTACAGAGATGGACACAGAGATGGGCACAGAGATGGACACAGAGGTGAGCACAGAGATGGGTACAGAGATGGGCACGGAGATGGGCACGGAGATGGGCACAGAGATGGGCACAGAGATGGGCACAGAGATGGGTACAGAGATGGGCACAGAGATGGACACAGAGATGTGTACAGAGATGGGTACAGAGATGGGCACAGAGGTGAGTACAGAGGTGAGCACAGAGATGGGCAGAGATGGGCACGGAGATGGGCACGGAGATGGGCACAGAGATGGGCACAGAGATGGACACAGAGATGTGTACAGAGATGGGTACAGAGATGGGCACAGAGGTGAGCACAGAGGTGAGCACAGAGATGGGCACAGAGATGGGCACGGAGATGGGCACGGAGATGGGCACAGAGATGGGCATGGAGATGGTACAGAGATGGGTACGGAGATGGGCACGGAGATGGGCACATAGGTGGGCACAGAGATGGGCACAGAGATGGGTACAGAGATGTGTACAGAGATGGGCACAGAGGTGGGCACAGAGATAGGCACAGAGGATGGGGCACAGAGATGGGCACAGAGATGGGTACAGAGATGGGCACAGAGATGGATACAGAGATGGGTACAGAGATGGGCACAGAGGTGGGCACAGGGGACAGGGCATAGAGAGGAGTACAGAGATGGGTACAGAGATGGGCACAGAGGTGGGCACAGAGGTGGGCACAGAGATGGATACAGAGATGTGTACAGAGATGGGTACAGAGATGGGCACCGAGATGGGCACAGAGATGGATACAGAGATGGGCACAGAGGTGGGTACAGAGATGGGCACAGAGGACAGGGCACAGAGATGGGCACAGAGATGGGCACAGGGGACAGGGCATAGAGAGGAGTACAGAGATGGGTACAGAGGTGGGCACAGAGATGGGTACAGAGATGGGCACAGATGTGGGCACAGAGATGGGCACAGGGGGCAGGGCACAGAGAGGGGTATAGAGGTGGGCACAGAGATGGGCACAGAGGACAGGGCACAGGCCAGCCAGAGACGCAAAGCCAGTATGCCGTGTGAGTCTTCAACTCCCATCTCAGTCACACGCATTAGCACGGAGTATTTCAAAGAAGCCAGCAACAAAACAGCACGTTTTACAAGGCGTTTCAACAGAACGCCCGGCCGTCCAGGAAGCCTTAAAAACAAAAAAGGTCATTTATTTTCTCTCCTGATGTTCAAATGGTTAAGAGGAAAATTCCATTTTCTCGCTGTTTTTACATATCATTAAAAATCCTGCTATTTGACAGATGAAGATAAAAACACACCAAAACCAAAGATGAATTATCGGGTCCCTAATGACTCCAAAACAATTACAGGGTGCGGAGCAATCTAGTTAAATTTTATTCAAAAGCTTACTCCACTTGTGTTTTCTTTTATTTTTCTATCAAGAAGCCCAGGAGGCTGGAGACGATTTATTATGGATGAGAGCCACGTGCGCGGCCTGACTGTTGATTAATCGCAGTTTGCAGTTTGCTGCGTGCACGTTCACGGCGTCACGGGCACAACACGCCAACGTATTCTCTCACCGAAACTAATCATTTGCAGAAATGGCTACCTGAGAGACGGATTCGCTGAAGGCACGCATCCGGTCTCCACTCGGCCCCCGCAGACAGGTGGGTGGAGGTCTTTGCATGTGGCACTGCCCAGAAAGGCTGCTGACACCGTGGACCAGAAGAGAGTCAGAGCCGCACGTCTGCCCGCCTGGGCACAGGAGCCTTGTGCGGCACCCCCAGAGCAGAAGGGGCGCCCCCTTCCCAGCTGCACTGATGCAAACATGGGAGAGAGAGGGGTGGGGGAGGGAAAGAGAGGGAGAGAGCAGGGTAGAGAGAGGGAAAGAAAGGGAAAAAGAGGCAGAGAGGAAGAGATGTGGGGAGACAAGAGGGAGGAGAGGGGGGAGAGCTGGGAAGAGGAGAGAGGAGGGAGGAAAGATGGGGAGAGAGAGAGGGAGAGAGGGAGAGGGGGAGTAGGAGAGGCAAAGAGAGGGAGAGAGAGGGAGAGGGAGGGAGGGAGAGGGAGGGAGAGAGGGAGGGAGAGAGGGAGGGAGAGAAGGAGGGAGGGAGAGGGAGAAGGGGAATGAGGGAGGGAGAAAGGGGAGAGAGGAGAGGGAGAGGGAGACAGAGACAGAAGAGACTGGGGGGGCGCAGTGGCCTGAAGCAGGAGAGGCCCTGCCTGGCTGTGCCTGCAGGCTCCCGGTCAGGAGGGAGGGAAGGACTCAGCTCTAGGACTGAGAAGCACCCGCAGACACAGAGGCTCCTCAGGCCCGGGGCAGCCAGCAAGCTGACATCCCCCAACCTTCCTGGGCTTCAGGACCTGGCAGCGGAATCCCCTCTCCCCAGCGGCCACAGAGGAAGGAACAGAGGGGCGAGTGGGGCGGGCCGGCCTCTCTGATTCCCACACAGACAGTCCTCACAGCAGTGCTCCTCCTCTCCCAAGCTCCCTCCTACATGTGCTCACACGCGGTGCTGAGGCCTCGAACCCAGTCTCTCAGGTGCTGTCAAATGTGCATTCAACCTGTGATTGTGCTCTGGCCCGGGGTGGCTCTGGGGCACAGGGAGGGACGCCTGGGGCCTGACGGTGACTCTCAGACTGAAGCCAGGGGACATGTGCAACCCTGCTCTGGGCTGTGCCCCAGACGTCCCCAGGAGCCCAGCCTGGCTGTCTGTGCTGGCCCCAGTGGGCCCAGGACCCCAGCCTGGCTGTCTGTGCTGGCCCCACTGTGCCCAGGACCCCAGCCTGGCTGTCCCTGCTGTCCCCACTGTGCCCAGGACCCCAGCCTGGCTGTCTGTGCTGGCCCCACTGTGCCCAGGACCCCAGCCTGGCTGTCTCTGCTGTGCCCCAAACGTCCCCAGGACCCCAGCCTGGCTGTCCCTGCTGGCCCCACTGTCCCCAGGACCCCAGCCTGGCTGTCCCTGCTGTCCCCACTGTGCCCAGGACCCCAGCCTGGCTGTCCTTGCTGTGCCCCAAACATCCCCAGGACCCCAGCCTGGCTGTCCCTGCTGTCCCCACTGTCCCCAGGACCCCAGCCTGGCTGTCTCTGCTGTGCCCCCACTGTGCCCAGGACCCCAGCCTGGCTGTCCCTGCTGTCCCCACTGTGCCCAGGACCCCAGCCTGGCTGTCTGTGCTGGCCCCACTGTGCCCAGGACCCCAGCCTGGCTGTCTCTGCTGTGCCCCAAACGTCCCCAGGACCCCAGCCTGGCTGTCCCTGCTGGCCCCACTGTCCCCAGGACCCCAGCCTGGCTGTCCCTGCTGTCCCCACTGTGCCCAGGACCCCAGCCTGGCTGTCCTTGCTGTGCCCCAAACATCCCCAGGACCCCAGCCTGGCTGTCCCTGCTGTCCCCACTGTCCCCAGGACCCCAGCCTGGCTGTCTCTGCTGTGCCCCCACTGTGCCCAGGACCCCAGCCTGGCTGTCCCTGCTGTCCCCACTGTGCCCAGGACCCCAGCCTGGCTGTCTGTGCTGGCCCCACTGTGCCCAGGACCCCAGCCTGGCTGTCTCTGCTGTGCCCCAAACGTCCCCAGGACCCCAGCCTGGCTGTCCCTGCTGGCCCCACTGTCCCCAGGACCCCAGCCTGGCTGTCCCTGCTGTCCCCACTGTGCCCAGGACCCCAGCCTGGCTGTCCCTGCTGTGCCCCAAACATCCCCAGGACCCCAGCCTGGCTGTCCCTGCTGTCCCCACTGTCCCCAGGACCCCATCCTGGCTGTCTCTGCTGTGCCCCCACTGTGCCCAGGACCCCAGCCTGGCTTGTCCCTGCTGGCCCCACTGTCCCCAGGACCCAGGCCTGGCTGTCCCTGCTGTCCCCACTGTGCCCAGGACCCCATCCTGGCTGTCTGTGCTGTGCTGACTGTGCCCAGGACCCCAGCCTGGCTGTCCCTGCTGTGCTGCCCAGCTGTGCAGGACCCAGAGGCTCAGAGACCTTCCCAGGACACCTGTGGACTCCCACTCACCGCCACGGACCACAGTGTGCTCACACACAGACTAGATTGTCAGCACTCAGTAGGCCTCCCTCCCATTCCCACCGCCAGCTGAGGGCACGGTGGCCACCTTCCTTCCAGGACAACTGGGGCTCTGGGTGGCCTGGAGCTCCCAAACTCGCCCTTGGAGGCCCTATGGGGCCCTTCCCTAGGACAGGTCAGGCTTCCCGGCCCACGCACAGTCCCAGCCAGTCCAGACACAAGTTGCCCGGAAGGAATCCAATTACCCAGCAGCTCTCGGAGCCTGACAGCTGTCTGTTCCGGAAGGAGTCTCCCCCTGAGTTGTCACTGCACTTCTGACAAATCCAGGACAGATGGAAGGGGTGGGGGGAGGTCACTGAGGGGACCTGAGACACCCGGGGCATCCTGCCCACTCCCTCCCCACCTCCGAGCCCCGATTTCGGGGTCTTTGCCCCCTCCTCTTTCTCCTGAACGTGGCCAGCTGCGGCCGGTACCACAACCACCACCTGGCTCACTCCCAGGGCTCATCTTGCGGCAGGAGACTTCGAGGAGACCTTGGCAGGCCTGTCAGGCACGGGGCTTCCTGGCTCTCGGACGCCCCTGCGGTGAGGAGGCTCCCAGCTCTGGACCAGCAAGACTCCAGAGTCAGGGCACCCTCCAGCCAGAGACTCAGTGTATCTTCTTGGGGTGTGGCTGGGGCCCCACCACCCTGGACCCATTTTTCCAACCAGAAAGATGGAGGGAGAGACCCCACAGCAGTGAAGCCTCTTCTGCGGCTGCAGTGCCCCAGATGCTGCTCAGGGGTTCAGACCTGGCCGGCTTCCTGAGTGGAAGACACTCTCTCTCCCAGGAACCCCGCAGGGAGCATGCGGATGGGAGAAGGGCCGCAGGGCAGGCATCCCAGGGCTGGGCCCTGCAGCACGGGGAAGCGCCAGGCCCTGTCACCAACTCCACAGGGCTTAGTAATCGGCAAAAATTAATTGTATGTAGACTGGATCAATGAGACGGAAAAACATGCCCCTGTCAGCCGATCCGGTGGGGGGGACCCTGCGTGCGGAGACTGGCGGGGCCCGTGACCTCAGGGCGGAGGGACCCTGCGTCAGCACCCAGCAGTGCGGGCACCAGGTGAGGCTGAGGGGTCTCAGCAAACGGGCAGAGGTGGCTCTGGGCCCAGCCGCCCCTGTCATCAGGAAGCACCCCTCTCCCCCCAGCCCTCCTGCCCTGCTGTCAGGGATCACTAAACCACAGTCCGTGACGGGCACCCGGAGGCCCCTGGTGTCTCTGGACACTCGGCAAAGAGACACACTCCTGGCAGAAGCGGATCCCTGCCAATCAGGCCCACGTGCCCGGGGCCCTGGACAGGAAGGTCTTGGGGACGGGAGATTCCGGCCTGGACACTGGGGGTGTGCTGGGGCCCTGCAGAGGGGAGTCCTGAAACTGAGAGCAGGTCACACAGCAGGGCCCCGGGCCGCCCTCTGTCCTGAGTCTCGGGTGGGGGCGTCACATGTCCAGCCCAGGCCTGGCCGTGCTCCCCAGGGTGACAGCCTGCACCCAGGTCCGGAGTGAAAGCTTGTGATCTGGAGGGCCCCGCTGCCCCACCTCACGGGCGCCTCTCTGAACACCTGTCTCCTGAGTTCCTTTCAGAAGCTGCACAGTCAGTCTCGCTCTGTGGCCCGTGTGCCCTCACCTACGCACCCCACCTCCAGCCTGTGTGGCCGGGAGACTGCATGGAGGTGGCGGGTCTCTTCGCTCTGCGTGGACAACAGCCAGAGCTGAGCGGCGACCCTGTCACAGCAGACAGACCGGCACAGAGCTGCATCGGGGCACAGCCACGCGCTGTGACCGGGGCACCCGGACCCTTGTCTAAGTGCCCGTCACGAGGCCCTGCAGAGCTGCTGACAGGGCCTGGTGCGTCCCCGTGCGGCAGTGGACGCCACCCTGTCCGTCGGCCTGGGTATCCTGCATGCGTGATCTCACTGCTCGCAGCAGGGCTGTGTGGGGCAGGGGTCGGTGCCCGGGCTTCCGTCCGCCCCACGGGCACGTGGCTGTCACCTCCAGGACAGGCGGTCAGGACTGGTGCGAGAGCCCGGGTCACCCCCGAACTCCTGCAGGTCAGAAGATGGACATTTCCCCGTGTGGGGACCGAAATGATATTTTCTTTCCTTTTTTTACTATTGGGTAGAGAGAGAAATTGACAGGGGCAGGGGAGATAGATAGATAGATAGATAGATAGATAGATAGATAGATAGATAGGTAGGTAGGTAGGTAGGTAGATAGATAGATAGATAGATAGATAGATAGATAGATAGATAGATAGATAGATAGGTAGATAGATAGATAGATAGAGACAGACACCTGCTGCCCTGCTTCACTGCTTGTGAAGCTTTTCTCCTGCAGGTGGGGACAGGGGCTTGAACCCGGGTCCTTGCACACACGACTCCCAGGCCCTGGGACATTTACTAAGAACGCCACCACCTGGGGGACCTACGTTCAGGACAGGGACACGGGCTTGGGTGCGAGGTCTTCCACGCTGCAGATACGCCCACCCTTCTGGGTGCCGCCCACCAGGCTCCCCGCGCCCCAAAGCCCCGCGCCCCGGACAGCAGCCTCCTGCCAGCACTGGGGCAGCAGGGGCCACTCCTAACGCTTTCTGCTGCCGATGCAGGTGCAGCCCCGGATCCCACATGAGGGTGTGTGTGCGGTGTGGACGCAACACAGCCTCCGGGCAGCCCTCCACCCCGCTCATCCTCTGCCTCTGCACCCCTGCTCATCCTCTGCCCCTCCACCCCTGCTCATCCTCTGCCCCTCCACCCCTGCTCATCCTCTGCCTCTGCACCCCTGCTCATCCTCTGCCTCTCCACCCCTGCTCCATCCTCTGCCCCTCCACCCCTGCTCATCCTCTGCCCCTCCACCCCTGCTCATCCTCTGCCTCTCCACCCCTGCTCCATCCTCTGCCCCTCCGCCCCTGCTCATCCTCTGCCTCTCCACCCCTGCTCATCCTCTGCCCCTCCACCCCTGCTCATCCTCTGCCCCTCCACCCCTGCTCATCCTCTGCCCCTCCACCCCTGCTCATCCTCTGCCCCTCCACCCCTGCTCATCCTCTGCCCCTCCACCCCTGCTCATCCTCTGCCCCTCCGCCCCTGCTCATCCTCTGCCCCTCCGCCCCTGCTCATCCTCTGCCCCTCCGCCCCTGCTCATCCTCTGCCCCTCCGCCCCTGCTCATCCTCTGCCCCTCCGCCCCTGCTCATCCTCTGCCCCTCCACCCCTGCTCATCCTCTGCCCCTCTGCCCCTGCTCATCCTCTGCCCCTCCACCCCTGCTCATCCTCTGCCCCTCCACCCCTGCTCATCCTCTGCCCCTCCACCCCTGCTCATCCTCTGCCCCTCCGCCCCTGCTCATCCTCTGCCCCTCCGCCCCTGCTCATCCTCTGCCCCTCCGCCCCTGCTCATCCTCTGCCCCTCCACCCCTGCTCATCCTCTGCCCCTCCGCCCCTGCTCATCCTCTGCCCCTCCACCCCTGCTCATCCTGTGCCCCTCCGCCCCTGCTCATCCTCTGCCCCTCCACCCCTGCTCATCCTCTGCCCCTCCGCCCCTGCTCATCCTCTGCCCCTCCGCCCCTGCTCATCCTCTGCCCCTCCACCCCTGCTCATCCTCTGCCCCTCCGCCCCTGCTCATCCTCTGCCCCTCCGCCCCTCCTCATCCTCTGCCCCTCCACCCCTGCTCATCCTCTGCCCCTCCGCCCCTGCTCATCCTCTGCCCCTCCGCCCCTGCTCATCCTCTGCCCCTCCGCCCCTGCTCATCCTCTGCCCCTCCGCCCCTGCTCATCCTCTGCCCCTCCACCCCTGCTCATCCTCTGCCCCTCCGCCCCTGCTCATCCTCTGCCCCTCCACCCCTGCTCATCCTGTGCCCCTCCGCCCCTGCTCATCCTCTGCCCCTCCACCCCTGCTCATCCTCTGCCCCTCCGCCCCTGCTCATCCTCTGCCCCTCCGCCCCTGCTCATCCTCTGCCCCTCCACCCCTGCTCATCCTCTGCCCCTCCGCCCCTGCTCATCCTCTGCCCCTCCGCCCCTGCTCATCCTCTGCCCCTCCACCCCTGCTCATCCTCTGCCCCTCCACCCCTGCTCATCCTCTGCCCCTCCGCCCCTGCTCATCCTCTGCCCCTCCGCCCC
>NC_080175.1:1186976-1279795 GCF_950295315.1 Erinaceus europaeus
GCCCCGGGACAGAACCTCTCAAGCCTCTTGCGCCAGTGACAAAGCGCTGGGCCCTGAGACGTCTTCATGGGGCCGGGGTGTCGGGTGCTGACTGGGTCACGACCCGCAGGCTCCGCCTGCCTCTGGCTTCAACCTAATGAGCGTCCCGGGTGCGAGATCCAGGCTGAACCTGTGGGCACGGAGAGCTGGAGGTGGTGTCTGTCTCTGTCTCTG
The DNA here is from genome assembly GCF_950295315.1 of Erinaceus europaeus. Taxonomy (NCBI): domain Eukaryota; kingdom Metazoa; phylum Chordata; class Mammalia; order Eulipotyphla; family Erinaceidae; genus Erinaceus; species Erinaceus europaeus. The sequence continues at coordinate 1,187,190 of NC_080175.1, forward strand.
TCGTCTCTGTCTCCCAGAGACCTTTCCCTCCCAGGAGTTCCCTAGCTGCCGAGGTGTGGCCCGCCTCTCCCCCTCTCTCTCCCGCACCCCCTCTCATGTCGAACTAGCTTTCTCTCGGATAAAATCAATCAGTCTCTTTCCTGAGACCCGCCCGGCGCTTGTTCAGCTTCAGAGAGCCTTTGTCTCCCACAGGCAGAGGCCTTGAAGCGCCCCCGCTCCCAGCTGCCCCCGGCCTGCGCTCCAAACTTTCCGCCATGCCGCTTCCATCTCATTTCTCCCGCGAGCGGGCCTCGCCTGTGCACACGGGGAAGTGACAGGATGTCAATCAGTAACAGTGTCCTGGCTGCAGCAGCCAGAGGGCACAGGCGGGGCAGAAGCCTGGCCCCGTCCCCCCGAGACGACGTGGCTGCAGAGAACAGCCGGCTTCAGCCGCCGGGAGCGACCCTTCAGTGTCTCAAATGGCTGCCCTGACAGACCAGGCATCGCGATCCACGCGTCTGCATATTTGGAGGACCGGAGCCCTGCTGTCCCCACGCAGGGCAGGCTGGGAAGGGGCTCTGAGGCTGCTCCCGTCAGCCCTCCTGGGCCTTGGCTGGAGCAGGGACCTCATGGCGCCTGTGGGCGGGCAGGGGACAGGACGCTGGGAACTGCAGGCGGGCAGGAGGGCAGGTGGGCAGGGGGCAGGCCACCAGTAACTGTGGGCGGGCAGGGGGCTGGCAGGTGGGCAGGGGGCAGGCCACCAGTAACTGTGGGCGGGCAGGGGGCTGGCGGGCAGGGGGCAGGCCACCAGTAACTGTGGGCGGGCAGGGGGCTGGCAGGTGGGCAGGGGGCAGGCCACCAGTAACTGTGGGCGGGCAGGGGGCTGGCAGGTGGGCAGGGGGCAGGCCACCAGTAACTGTGGGCGGGCAGGGGGCTGGCAGGTGGGCAGGGGGCAGGCCACCAGTAACTGTGGGCGGGCAGGGGGCTGGCAGGTGGGCAGGGGGCAGGCCACCAGTAACTGTGGGCGGGCAGGGGGCTGGCAGGTGGGCAGGGGGCAGGCCACCAGTAACTGTGGGCGGGCAGGGGGCTGGCAGGTGGGCAGGGGGCAGGCCACCAGTAACTGTGGGCGGGCAGGGGGCTGGTAGGTGGGCAGGGGGCAGGCCACCAGTAACTGCGGGCTGGCAGGGGGCTGGCAGGTGGGCAGGGGACAGGGTGCTGGGAACTACAGGCGGGTAGGTGGGCAGGGGACAGGGTGCTGGGAACTGCAGGTGGGCAGGGGGCAGGCCACCAGTAACTGCGGGCGGGCAGGGGGCTGGCAGGTGGGCAGGGGGCAGGGTGCTGGGAACTGCAGGTGGGCAGGGGGCAGGCCACCAGTAACTGCGGGCGGGCAGGGGGCTGGCAGGTGGGCAGGGGGCAGGGTGATGGGAACTGCAGGCGGGCAGGTGGGCAGGGGGCAGGCCACCAGTAACTGCAGGCGGGCAGGGGGCTGGTAGGTGGGCAGGGGGCAGGCCACCAGTAACTGCGGGCTGGCAGAGGGCTGGCAGGTGGGCAGGGGACAGGGTGCTGGGAACTGTAGGCGGGCAGGTGGGCAGGGGACAGGGTGCTGGGAACTGCAGGCGGGCAGGTGGGCAGGGGACAGGGTGATGGGAACTGCAGGTGGGCAGGGGGCAGGCCACCAGTAACTGCGGGCGGGCAGGGGGCTGGCAGGTGGGCAGGGAGCAGGGTGCTGGGAACTGCAGGCAGGCAGGTGGACAGGGGGCAGGCCACCAGTAACTGCAGGCGGGCAGGGGGGCTGGCAGGTGGGCAGGGGGCAGGCCACCAGTAACTGCGGGCGGGCAGGGGGCGGGCAGGGGGCAGGGTGATGGGAACTGCAGGAGGGCAGGTGGGCAGGGGGCAGGCCACCAGTAAGTGTGGGCGGGCAGGGGGCTGGTAGGTGGGCAGGGGGCAGGCCACCAGTAACTGCGGGCGGGCAGGGGGCTGGCAGGTGGGCAGGGGGCAGGGTGATGGAACTGTAGGCGGGCAGGTGGGCAGGGGGCAGGCCACCAGTAAGTGCGGGCGGACAGGGGGCTGGCAGGTGGGCAGGGGGCAGGGTGCTGGGAACTGCAGGAGGGCAGGTGGTGGGCAGGGGCAGGTCGCTGGGAATTGCGGGCCGGAGGGCAGGGGCAGGCCACCAGAGCCATGAAACCTGGGCTGGGCCTGCTCTGACCGCCTGGCCAGCCCACCTGCTTAGCCGAGGTTGTGAGAATCTTCCAGACTGACGGCTGCCTGTCACCCGGTCAGCACAGGGTTCCCTTCCCCTCTCCGCAAGCCACACACCTAAAGCCTCACGCAGTGTCCCACTCCACACACGGGGCCGTCTGGCCCTCGGGGACCCGGCAAGAAGCACCCAGAGGGCATCGCGGCCCCCGGCCACGCCAGAGCGGCTTCCTTCAGAGAGCTACGCTAACCTGAACTACTGGAGAGAGAAATCATTTAATTTCTCTCCTGCATGTTTGTTATTAAGCTTCGAACATCACTGATTCCGCAGACATACATCATCCACATTTTATGAATCTGGTGCCGAGCACAACTTAAGCAAGAAAGGAAATTACTTTCAACATAAAAATTTGAAATGCAAAGTCTGAAAATTGAATTATGGGTTCATTTAAAATGGTGTCTCGGAGGAATTAAACTGTAAAAATTACCTGCAGTAATTTGGGAACATTCAGACGCTTTAAATGGATTGTTTGCTATGCATGATCTTACACACGGAGAGCCGCTCCCTTACACACTCTATTCATTTGTGGCGGAATATTGAGGTCAAAATCTCTACAGACTGGAGTTCGCGGAGCAAGATGAAATATATTCCCCTGACAGCCAAAGGTGGAGAGTGTAATAAATAAAATATTATGGAGATGTGTTTCTGATATTGTACTGTCACGATCAATTCCCCATTACCTATCTAGATTTTGATATATACTATATTATTTCCCCCAGAAACTCAGTTTATGAAGGAAGAGCCTCCAGTTTACATATAAACGGCTCCATGAGCTGAAGTTCTGAAGGAGATCAAAAGCCGGTGGCGATATTTACGGAATGAAAAGGGCACTTAAATGACAATTAAGTTAGTATGTAAACAGCGCGGAGCAGTTACGTTCCTGCACACACTCGCAGGCTTTATGTAAAAGAACGTTTTTGTCATTTTCACTAAAACACTGCGGAGGGAAATTGAATCAAATGGGCTGCGAGGAAGCTGATGAAATGAACCATTCTGTCGAATCAAAAGCCGTGAGACGGGCTTGTCATCTGTCGGGAAGCACCGAGCAAAGCCACCCAAAGACACTTGTATTCTGCAAGCCGGCAGACGCAAATTAGACTCCATAATGGGAGATGAACGGGGTGCTTCTTGCTTGGATCTGCACAGATTAGTGTTCAAAACAGGCTGTTATCCTCTATTAAGTCAAACAAAGCTGGGGAAGCCCCAGGCTGCTGGGGGTCCTTCTGCCTGCCCGGTCCCACTGGGACCCAACCCCGAGGACCCCCACGGGCCTGGAATGGGACTTCTTAAAAAATATATATGTATTTATTTATTTTCCCATTTGTTGCCCTTGTTGTTTTTCATTGTTGTTGTAGTTATTATTGTTGCTGTTGTTGGATAGGACAGAGAGACATGGAGAGAGGAGGGGAAGACAGAGAGAGGGGAGAGAAAGACAGACACCTGCAGACCTGCTTCACCGCCTGTGAAGTGACCCCCCTGCAGAATGCTTCCGCCGGTCCTTGTGCTTTGCGCCAGGTGCGCTTAACCCACTGTGCTACTGCCCGGCTCCCTTGGAATGGGACTTTTAAAAACACAGGACACACCAGGGTCCCCTCTGCCCCCTCCCCCACACACCTGTTTCCTAGGTCACAGAGTGTCAGCCCTGCACAAGGGTCACACCCACAGCAGGAGTGCTCCCCGTGGGCGCCTCTGGGGAGAGCAGGGCGCTGACAGGGCAGGGCCGCGAGAGCCCCAGGGGCTGAACACTCCTATCCACAGCCCCAGCCAGGAAGCCCCTGGGCAGCTCTGAGTCTCTTCTTGGGGACTGAGGAGGGGGCCGGCCGCGGTGAGGAGGGTCTTGCCTGCTGAGCAGGGCCCAGCAGCTTCTGCACAGGGGCCTCTGGCCAGGCACACAGCCAGGTGACTCTGGGAATCACCCCTGGGTGCCACGAGACCTCCATCTGTTAGCTGCCCACAAGGCCTCAAAATCTCAAAGATGAAAAACGTCAGCCGTGGCGACACGGCTCAGTATGTGGTCTGGGACGTCGAGTCAGTCCCCGGGCGGCTCGTGGGGACGGACCCCTCCCCGGCCCTAAGGATCCCACCTCTGGGTGCAGGGTCCCGACACCCCACCCCAGGCACGCAGTTTGCCAGCTAAAGCCCAGTAAACGCTGCCTTGGAGTTACAACCAAAGACGATTTCTCGTGGTCATTCTGACGCCGTGTTAAAGGCAGGATGTGGCTTCATTACCAAGACTCCTGGTAGTGTCACTGTAGGGAGACGCATCTCATGTGCCAATAAGCCTTGATCTGCTTCTAATGAGGCATTTCAGAGGGCAGGACCTCCAGGGCCCCTCCCGGGCGGGGGGCCGGGCTGGGCGGCCGCCGCGCGCGTCCCGAGAGCCGGGCTTAATGAACAGCCCCTACTCGTCCCCTTCCGCCGTGTCTGTTCCGGCCCAACAAGGCTTCTCATCCTCATTAATACCACTGTTCGTCAGAAGTGGTCCTGCCAGAATTAAGAGCAGAGTGCCTGGGAGGACAGAAGCCTTCATTTGTCTTGTAAATTAAACTCTATTAACCCCACAGACTGCTCCTCCAACATGCTTCCAATATTAGACCGCGCTCATTATGCAGACTCCCTGTTTCCAGAACTACACCAGAGGCAAGAGTGGAGAACTCCAGAATGCTGCTCCAAGAGACCGGAGAATGCTAATGCTCTCATCTGAGGGCAGGAGGGGCGGCCGGGCGCGTACACGGGGTGCCCTCAGAATGTGTGAAGCCAGTGCGGACAAGGCCCCACCAGACGGGGACGCAGCCCTCCTGCTGGCCACACCTGGATGCCAAGAAGAAGCAGCTCCCTCTCCCCCTCCTCCCCCTCCCTCTCTTTCCTTCCCCCTCTCCCTCTCTCCCTCTCTCCCTTCCTCTATTTCTCTCTCCCCCTCTCTCTCCCCCCTCTCTTTTTCTCTCTCTTTTTCTCCCTCTCCCCCTCTTTCTCTCTCTCCCCCTCTCCCTTTCTCTCTCTTCCTCTTTCTCCCTTTTCCCTTCTCTCTCTCCCCCTCTCCCTTTCTCTTTCTCCCTCTCTTTCTCTCTCTCCCCCTCTCCCTTTCTCTTTCTCTCTCTCCCTCTCTCTCTTTCACTCTCTCCCCCTCTCCCTTTCTCTTTCTCCCTCTCTTTCTCTCTCTCCCCCTCTCCCTTTCTCTTTCTCCCTCTCTTTCTCTCTCTCCCCCTCTCCCTTTCTCTTTCTCTCTCTCCCTCTCTCTCTTTCGCTCTCTGCCCCTCTCCCTTTCTCTTTCTCCCTCTCCCCCTCTCTTTCTTTCTCTCTCCCCCTCCCTTTCTCTCTCTCCCTCTCTCTCTCTTTCTCTCTCTCCCCCTCTCCCTCTCCCCCTTTCTCTCTCTCCCCCTCTATCCCATAACCTGCTAGTGCTGGTTCCAGGTGCAGAAGGTCTGAGAGACACTGGAGCCCGCTTTCTGGAGCATTCTGGAGTCCTGTCTCAGTGTCCACCTCACTCCGCTCTAGCGACTGACCGACGGAGGGAACCCTTTCTGGAAAACCTGCAGAAACCGCGCCTTTCTCCGCACACAGCTCAGACCAGTCTGCCAACCTGGACAAACAGTCACAGGGCAGCCTGACCGGGACTGGGCTCTACCCGCTCTCATCCCGGGCAGGGCAGCTGGCAGGCACAGGGCGGCTGCCCCTGGGTTCAATTCCTAGCACCACCAACAGCCAGAGCTGTGCAGGACTTTGGTAGAAAGGAAAGAAAGAAAGAAAGAAAGAAAGAAAGAAAGAAAGAAAGAAAGAAAGAGAGAGAAAGAATAAAGAAAAAAGAAAATGCTGAAGATGATGTGTGTCTCCCTTGAAAGTGATGCAACACAAAATCACATCTGACCTTGGGCAAGAGTCCCAGAGACCTGGCCAGAGAGCACAGTGGTTAAAGGAGACAGCAGAGCCCCACAGGAGAAAACCCCAAAGAACAGTCGTCACAGCGCACAAGGACCCGGGTTCAAGCCCCTGGTCCCCACCTGCAGGGGGAGAGCATTGCGAGTGGTGAAGTAGGGCTGCAGGTGTCTCTCTGTCTCTCTCCCTCTCTATCTCCCTTTTCCCTCTCGATGTCTGGCGGTCTCTATTCAATAAATCAAGATAATTAAAATCAAACAGTAAAAAAAAAAAAAAGAAAACTCCAGCCTGTGAAGCCTTGAAGGCAAATTCCTCCAAAGGGCAAAGCAAGGCCCTCCGAGAAAGAGCAGGGACGCCCCGTGTCCACATCTGGAGACGCCCTGCACAGGGAGGCCCCAGTAAAGGCCTCCATCAGATTCAAGGGCCTAAAGCAGCTTGAGCGCCAGGGTCCGTAACAGTAGATGAGCCGCCACCCAGCGGCTGCCGCCAGGGAAACGCCAGGACTGTTCTCTCTCACCCGCTAGACGTCAGAGCCATTTCCATTTATTAACGGGGTGAGGAGCAGGAACCCGCAATGCCACCCAGGCTCTGGGACTCCAGGAGCTGAGCTGCGGACCTCACACTTGCAAGCCCCCATACTTTGTCCACTGAGCCACCTCAGGCAGCTTAGCGGGTCTTACGTTTATTTTATTTTTAAGTCTTTCTTCTTATATTGCCACACCAACGCTCAGCTCTGGTTTCTGGTCTGGAGACCGAAACAGGGGCCTGGGAGCCTCTTCCTTCCCTCTCTCTTTTGAAATATCTTATTTGGATAGAGACAGGAACTTGAGAGGGAAAGAGCAGACAGAGACACCTGCACTCCTACCTCACTGGTCATGAAGTTTCCCCCTCGCAGGTGGGGTCTGGAGGCTTGAACCCCCGTCCTTCACGTTGTAATGTCTGAGCTCAATCAGAGGTGCCATCACTTGATCCTCTTTGGGGGTCATTTGCCTGATGTGGGCCTTAGCCATAGACTTTGGGGAGGCCCTGAGACCCCCACTTTGAGGAAATCACGGGGAGGAGACAGAGGGACTTTTCAGCTGCCCCCTCTCCACCAGAGTCTCGGGAATCTTTTGCAGGACCACGAGGCCATCTCCCCAGCCCCAGCCCCGGGATATTTTTACGCCGGAGAAAGTTCACCAAGCATGTCCATGACTAAAGCTCATGGGAAGCTATGGATGAGAAGAAACAGCCGTATTCTGGGAAAGGGCACACATGTCACGACTTCAAGAGGTCAAATGCAAACCCACATAGTGACATTCTGAATGCTGTCCCCACCATGAGGAAGAGGACGTCCCCCAGTGCACCAGACACCAGGTGACCTGCAGGCAGGAAGCGCACGGTAGGCAGGGTACTGCCACTAGCAGCCTACGCTAACCCCCGGTGACACAAGAAGGGCTTTCAGAGAGATCAGGACTAGAGCGAGCATTTCAGAGGATCAGGTCACACACGTCACACCTGTAGACACCTGGGTGACAGGTGCAAGTGGAGACTAAGTGGCTGAGGGGGTCGGTGAGAGGACCCACAATGTGCGGCGGGACCCATCGAATGCGCATTTCAAACCAGACTTCCGCATAACAAAAAGAAAAGAAAACAAAACACTCTGGGAGCCAGGTGGTGGCGCACCTGGTCGAGGGCACATGTCACGATGAACGAGGACCCTGGTGCGAGTCCCTGGTCCCCACCTGCAGGGGGGAAGTTTGCGAGCGCTTCAGGAATGCAGCTGTCTCTCTCCCTCTCTATCTCCCCCCTTCCCTCTCAACTTCTGGCTGCTTCTATCCAATAAATAAATAAAGATACTGAAAAAAGAAAAAAAAGCAAAACAACCTGTAACACAGTATTGGAAGAAACTAAATACCCCCCCCTTCTTCCATTATAATAATATAGATTTTGACTCCACAAATGATCTACAGAACCAATGAAATCTCAATCCAATTTCATCTGGTTTAAATTATTGACCAGCTGACTATACGGCTCGCAAAGAAATTCATAGGAGTGAGACCACCACGAGGCCAAGAGAACAAGGCCCACACAGGGGCTCGCGGCTGGTGGCGGGTGGGTGGGTGCTCCTTGTAGGCTGGAGCTGACGCGGCAGCGACCGGGATGAGGAGGCTCTGGGCAGAGACACAGTCAAACAGAAGGGAGAGTGTAGGGACAGACTCCCAGGCCAAACACCGGAGTACAGGGGTCAGAAAAAGCAAATTAACCGCACAGCAAGATGCCCCTACAAAGCTGCAGAGCGGAGACATCTACAGATCCAGGCAGCAAATGCTGAGAAGGAAAAGGGCTCTTCTCCTCTCTCGCTACACCCGACAGCAGCCTATCCCAAGGTGGGCATTTCTGCTCCAGATGCAGAAACGCCACAGCAGGTCCCTGAGAGCAAACGGGAGCGCTGTGCCAGCTTTCTCGGGAACAACCAGGGATGGAAACCCAAAAAGCTCTGCAGACACTTCAAAGGGCAAACGGTGCTGTTCATCGAATGGACCGCTACCGGAGAATGATTCTGCCTCCAAGCAGTACCAATGAATCTTACACAAGTCAAGAGAAGCGAGACAAAAACAAAAACAAAACCAAAATCCAGACACAAAAGGCCCCACATGACCCTCAGGCAGGATATCAGAAATGACACGGCTGAACGCGACTCCATCAATCAAGTGGGTGTAATTGACAAGTATAGATTACTTCACCCAACAGCAGAAAATGCACTATTTTCAAGTGCACATGGCGCATTCACCAAGAAAGGCCATTTCAGAAAAGGCGAAACACAACAAAACCAGTGAGGAAGGTGAGTCACCGCAGGATTACAGCTCTGCTCTCAAAGAACAATGCAGTTCAGCTACAAATCCGTCATGAAAAAGCTGGAAAGCTCAACTAGACGGAGATTAAACAATACACTTCTAAGTCACAAATGAGTTAAAACCACGATAAATGTAAATTATTTTGAACGCAACGTAAAAGAAAACACAGCTTACCACAAATTGTGGGGTGCAGTGACAGCAGTCCTTTGAGGGGCATTTATAGCATGAAATCTAAACATCAAAAATAAAATAAAAGAAGAAACAATGACGTATGAATCATCTGGATAAAATAAAACCAATGCGACTGCGGGAATGTTAATAATCAGAATCGCAGTCAGTGAAACTGAAAATGAGAAATAAAAAAAACCACAACATCACAAAATCAAAAGCTTGCTCGACTCATCAAGAAAATCAGTGGACTTTAAGTTAAACTAAAGATGAGAGACACAGAGAGAGAGCAAGCAGGTTATTTCTCTCACAGATGAACGAGGGCGGCACTGCAACGGCCCCCAGGGGTAATGAAGGGTGAACAGTAACAAACTTGATACCCACAGATTCGATAACTCAGACGTAATAGACCAGCTCCATCTGCCAGGGCTCACAGCAGACAGAGATGCTCTAAGTGAGCCTGTGTCTAATAACCCAGTCAGTAGACACTCTTCCCGCACGGACAGCGTCGGGATGGAGGGTTCACTGGTGAGTTCTTGCAAATATTTGAGGAAGAAATCACAACAGAAATGCATAATCTCGGGCCGGATGGTGGCACGCCTGTTACAGTGCACAAGGACCCGGGTTTGAGTCCCCAGTCCCCACCTGCAGGGGGAAAGCTTTGTGAGTGGTGAAGCAGGGCTGCAGGTCTCTCTCTCTCTGACCACCTTCCCCCTTGATTTCTGGAAGTCTCTACTCAATAAATAAATAAATAAATAAAGATAATTAAAACATGTAAAACGTCTTATTGTGTGTAGTGTTCCAACCAGAGAAGAGAGAGGGCTAAGTGTGCTGTGCAGTGAGGCCTAGGACATGTGCAGTGGGACAGTCCTGCAAACCTGCTTCATTGCTTTCACAGCAACCTGAGGAGTCTGGCCTGGGGGCCAGACCGCACGCAGCCCCCGTGGCCCCCACGGGCAGCCCAACACAGCCGAGTGGCTCCGAGAGTTTCTGCTCACTGCTGTCCTGAAAATCGCAGCCCCACCGTCCACGTTGGGAGACAGAGTCTGGGTGCCGGCTGGGCCCCTGACCGCACGCTGCTCACTGTTGACACTGATGTCAGGCTTAAAGCGTTCTGTCTGCAGCGCTGCTTCCTACGCCACACAGGTCTGGACAGGGACCCGCCACAGAGCCGCCTAGTCACCGGGTCATGTCCTCGCCTCCACACTGAGGAGTTGGGCTTGGGGGCACGAGGCTTGGGTGGGGACCTACAGCTCTCTGCTCCCAGAGTAAGAGGGCCGTCTCCCATCGCAGCTGGAGCAGGCGAAGGAGGAGGGGAGTCACCCACTGACCCCAGCCCAGGTAAGTAGTGGCATCGGGGGCGGGGCGGGAACCAAGAGCTGAGTGTGAGGGAGGCACCGCCTCGTTCTTGGGTCCCGGAGGGCGGGCCTGTGCCCACCGCGCGGTCCCTACAGTCATGTCACCGGGAGGAAGGCGGGCATGCCACCGCCCAGCATGGCCCTGCACAAGGAGGGACCTGGTGAGGCAGCCTGGAGAGAGAGGAGCCGGCAGCTGTGGCTGCTGCCCAGCCCCTGCTTCCCCGAGCCCCAGGGTGAGAGGCCGTTCTGATCCACTGCCGGCAGGTGTGGCCTTGTGTGGGACATATCGCCTTGCTGGCCAGCCCGTTACAAGGGCAGGGAGAGGCTGTGCCGACAAGACCCCCCCCCCCCAGCTGAGGGGCTTCCTGAGTGATGTGGTCACTTTTGAAAATGCTCTTGGAATGCTAATAAAAAAATAACATGATTGGAAATTAAGCATCTCGCATGATAATGGCATTGTACACAATGTCGGGGGGCTGGGCAGTGGCTCACCCTGTTAGGCGCACGTTGTGCTAAGCGCAAGGATCCTGTGTTCGAGCCTCTTGGATCTCTACCTGCAGTGGGGGAAGCTTCACAAGCAGTGAAGCAGGTTTGCAGAGCCTACCTTTCCCTCCCTCCTCTCTCAATTTCTCTCCGTCCTGTCAAATGAAATGGAAATATTGGCCACCAGGAGCGGTGGATCTGTAGTGCTGGCACCAAGCCCCAGCAAGAACCTGGAGGCAACAAATTAATAAATAAATACCGAATAACGATTAACGTCTGATTAGATGCAGCAGAAGAAAAAGGAGTGAGCCTGAGTTCTTCCTTAGGGGAAGTATGCAGAATGAAGGGTAACAGAGAGAAGGAGTCAGAGAGAGGCCAAGTTCTGGGGAGCTGTGGAACAGGGAAGTCCAGCTGTGGAGCTGGGGATTCTGAGATCATCTGGGGAAACCGAGGCGACACACGGTCAGTTCTGATGCAAACTATGAGTGCACAGGTGCGAATTATTCAAAGAAACGGGCTCACACCCCACCCGGGCCAGCGCTCCGTCCAGGCTGGCTCAGGTTACTAACATCCCGGGGCACCCTCGCTCTGTCCCGCTCTGGGCTCGGGGCCCCGGCACGCCACCGCACCCCCCCGTGTTCCCCCCAAAGTGACACGCCGGCCACCAAGCTTTGGGTGCATCTTAAAACACCAGCCACAAGTTCACCTTCAAGGGCAGGGAAGCACCAGGGAGATGAAGTCGTCTGAGGTGTCCCCTCTGAAGCAGCCCTGGCAGGCGGCGGGGTTCAAAGGCAGGGCCGAGGGGGCCGCACCCCCAGCCAGGAGAAGCTCAAAGCCGCCTCCCGGCGTGAGCCAGGGCAGCTGCATTGATGTTGCCGGGGTCCAGCCCTCAAACCGCCCTTCAGAGGTGTCTGCAGGCAGCGGGCCCTCAGCCGAAGATCAAAGGCCGCCGGAGCGGGGTGGCCGGGCCTTTCATGTGGACGCCAGACACCTGTAGCTGAGGACGGACGTGGGCGGCGCGGGGAGAATGCCAGATCAGGGAGGGCCGAGTGGGGGCACCGAGTCCACCCGCTCAGTACCAGCTACCGCTGAGACGTGAACAGCTCCGAGAGGGAACGGGCCCTTCCAGACGCACCTTGCCTGCTCCCAGGCCCCTGCTGCTTGCCTCCCGGAGAATGCCGCCCCATCGCTGGAGAGCAGACTGGGCCCTGAGCTGGCCGGGGGGCGTCCGTCCTGTTCCCGAGAGTCCAAGGGAAATGCCATGCCTGTCCTGGCCGGGGCGGGTCTGCGAAGGCACAGCCTTGACCAAGAAGCTGACATCAGCCACACCGAACAGGTGATGTGGCCACACAGGGGCTGGTGACTATCCTTGGGCTCCGCTGGGGGGTCCCCATGCTTCACGGGGGGTGCTCCAGCCATAGCCCAGCATCCAGCCTGTGACAGCTGAGGACAGACACCAGGGTTCGAGCTCACAAGGGCCAAACACTGACTCCAGTGCTGTGGGGACTCTCTCTCTCTGCCTCCAGGGTTATCTCTGGGGCTTGGTGCCTGCACTATGAATCTACCGCTCCTGGAGGCCATTTCTCCCTTTTTTATTGGACAGGAGAGAGAGAAATTGAGAGAGAAGGGGGAGATAGGGAGGGGGAGAGACAGAGAGACACCTGCAGCTCTGCTTCACCGCCTGTGAAGCTTCCCCCCCTGCAGGTGGGGAGCCGGGGCTCGAACCTGGGACCTTGCTCACTGCAATGTGAGCGCTCAACCAGGCAGGCCACCACCTGGCCCGCTGTGGGGCCCCTCCTCCCCCCTTCTTTCTCTTACGCCCTCTCTCAAATAAAATGGAGAGCAATATCCCGGCACCAGCAAACAGATCCAACACTAGGAACATTTGCCAGTCCAGACTTTATCTGGAAACCACACAACTTTGATAAGGGGCTGTTAACATGAAGACACCCATGGGTCTTCTTAACAAAAACACTGTGGGGAAGGTGGGGCAGGGAGGACGCGGCTTGCGGAATAGTTCCGGCTCTGAGCTCTGAGCCTGAGGCGGGCAGGAACACCCCCCAGCAAGGGCCACGCTTCCCGCTGCTCCTGGGTACGGCCTGGCCCCACCCCACCCTCCTTCCTGGGGTCCTGCCAGATGATGCCACGGCGCTTCCGTCGGGAAGCTTGCCACCCGCCGTTCAGCCCACACGCCCTGCTGGTACCACCTCACCTCGCCCCCTCAGCCACCACACGGGTGACACCACGCCCTGCCTGGGTCCTGTTCCTGTCCCTCTCTGCCTTCCCTGAGCCCAGGCCCCCACAAGTCCACGGGTGACTCTGGGAGGGGAACATCCTTCCAGGAGCCTCTGTGGTCACCCAGCCCCTCCCATGGCGCACACAGATCTCTTTAGATGGGTGTGTTGGGTTCCTGAGGATCTATCCCCAGGAGAGGAATTGCAGGGTCACTGGGCAGCTCCACTTCTCGCCTTCTGAGAGTCTCCAGACTGCTCTCCACAGGGGCTGGACCCGCTGACATTCCCACCAGCAGGGCAGGAGGCTCCTTTGTCTCCACAGCCTCTCCAGTTTTTGTTGTTACTGAGCTTTTTGGTGTGTGACACTCTCACAGGGGTGAACCAGAATCTCATTGCTGTCCAGAAAGATCTGTGTGCACCTGTGTTCATAGCAGCACAATGTGTAATAGCCAAAACCTGGAAGCAACCCAGGTTTCCAACCACAGATGAGTGGCTGAGCAAGTTGTGGTCTAGATACACAGTGGAATACTACTCAGCTATTAAAAATGGTGACTTCACTGTTTTCAGCCCATCTTGGATGGACCTTGAAAACTTCATGTTAAGTGAAATAAGTCAGAAACAGAAGGATGACTATGGGATGGTCTCACTCATGGACAAAAGTGGAGAAATCAGAACAGAAGGGGAGACACCAAGCAGAATGTGGACTGGGTTTGGTGTCTGGCACCAAAGTCAAGGACTCTGTGGTGGTGGTGGTGGGGGGGACTTTCTTGTCCTGGTGCTGATGGTGGAGGAGGATCTGGGCTGGGGGTGAGTGTTTTGCAGAAAAGTGAGAAATGTTACACATGGACCAGCAGCTGTATTGACTGTAAGCCAATAAAAATTACAAGATACAGAAGCCTACACCCCCAAGCACAGGGCAGAGGACAGAGTGAACCCTGCTAGCTTGGCACAAGCAGTGGCGGACACTGTGGTGGGGGACAGGCCTGTGCTGAGACGCACCTGCCCTCCCTCCCTCCCCCCCCCCACAGGAGAGGCAAGGGGAAGGTGGTCTTCAGGACAGCACAGCCAGCAGACCCGCTGGCCACACAGCCCGGGACAGCGGGCATACGGGGCAACAAAGCCCCAAGCTAGGGGAGGCAGCCAGCCACGGCTCCCCGTTTTAGAAGCGCCGCTGCCCACAGGCTCCCGGCCCCTGGACGCCAGCCCCGGTCGGGAGGGGCCCTGCGCAGGCCCGGTGTCAATCCAAAGGCAGGATCCGGCGGAGCACCCCTGACCCCGACCCCCAGCCTGTCCGGGGCTCCCACTCAGGCAACATGACTGTCTGTCACCACTGACAGGCCTAGTCCAGTCACCCTCCACTGCTCATGGGCGGCGTGGGGTCAGGGCCAAGTGGGCGGGTAGCAGAGAGGACGCTCAGGCTGAGATGACAGACAGCCTGTGGGGCCGCCAGAGGACGGGAGGGCCGCCTCGGGGACAGGCTGGCCCAGCGGGGAGGCCACAGGGGGACACGGGGATGCTGGCCACCCGCCTGACCCCCATGTGAGGGCTGAGACTCCAGAGACACAGTCCCCCCAGAACCCCTACAGACCCAACTCCTGACCCGGCCCATGAGGGGCACGTACAGCCTGCAGTGACATGAGGACACCAGCTAAGGGTCACAACGCAGCCCTGAGGGGACACTTCCTCCACAGGGACACCCACGCAGGACAGACAGGACGCGGGACGGTGGGGGCACCAAGCCGGGGGCCAGAGCAGCACCTGGCCGGCTGCCTGCAGCTGGGCTTTGCAGGCTTCCAGCAAGGAGACAGGGCTCGGCTCCCTCGGGCAGGTCCCACGTCCCTGGAGCTTGGCCTCAACTCTGTCGTCTGGGCTGAAAGCTGGCCCAGGACTGGGCAGTGGCACACCTGGTAAAACACACATATTCCTGTGTACATGGACCCGGGTTCAAGTCCTTGCTCCCCACTTGCAGGGGGAAAGCTTCATGAGTGGTGACGCAGGGCTGTAGGTGCCTCTCCCCCCTCTCAATTTCTCTGTCCTGCCAAATAAAATTGAAAGAAAATAAAAAAGGAGAAGTGGCCACTAGGAGTAGCAGTGGAGCCCATGGAGGGTGGGCAGGGCTGTGGGGTGTCTCCTCTCTCAGCACCCTGCACAGCACCCAGGGAGCCCCATGGAGGGTGGGCAGGGCTGTGGGGTGTCTCCTCTCTCAGCACCAGGCACAGCACCCAGGGAGCCCATGGAGGGTGGGCAGGGCTGTGGGGTCTCTCCTCCCTCAGCACCCTGCACAGCACCCAGGGAGCCCCATGGAGGGTGGGCAGGGCTGTGGGGTGTCTCCTCTCTCAGCACCAGGCACAGCACCCAGGAGCCCATGGAGGGTGGGCAGGGCTGTGGGGTGTCTCCTCTCTCAGCACCAGGCACAGCACCCAGGGAGCCCATGGAGGGTGGGCAGGGCTGTGGGGTCTCTCCTCTCTCAGCACCAGGCACAGCACCCAGGGAGACCATGGAGGGTAGGCAGGGCTGTGGGGTCTCTCCTCTCTCAGCACCCTGCACAGCACCCAGGGAGACCATGGAGGGTAGGCAGGGCTGTGGGGTCTCTCCTCTCTCAGCACCAGGCACAGCACCCAGGGAGCCCATGGAGGGTGGGCAGGGCTGTGGGGTCTCTCCTCTCTCAGCACTCTGCACAGCACCCAGGGAGCCCCATGGAGGGTGGGCAGGGCTGTGGGGTGTCTCCTCTCTCATCACCAGGCACAGCACCCAGGGAGCCCATGGAGGGTGGGCAGGGCTGTGGGGTCTCTCCTCTCTCAGCACCAGGCACAGCACCCAGGGAGCCCATGGAGGGTGGGCAGGGCTGTGGGGTGTCTCCTCTCTCATCACCAGGCACAGCACCCAGGGAGCCCATGGAGGGTGGGCAGGCTGTGGGGTCTCTCCTCTCTCAGCACCAGGCACAGCACCCAGGGAGCCCATGGAGGGTGGGCAGGGCTGTGGGGTGTCTCCTCTCTCAGCACCAGGCACAGCACCCAGGGAGCCCATGGAGGGTGGGCAGGGCTGTGGGGTCTCTCCTCTCTCAGCACCAGGCACAGCACCCAGGGAGCCCATGGAGGGTGGGCAGGGCTGTGGGGTGTCTCCTCTCTCAGCACCAGGCACAGCACCCAGGGAGCCCATGGAGGGTGGGCAGGGCTGTGGGGTGTCTCCTCTCTCAGCACCCTGCACAGCACCCAGGGAGCCCATGGAGGGTGGGCAGGGCTGTGGGGTCTCTCCTCTCTCAGCACCAGGCACAGCACCCAGGGAGCCCATGGAGGGTGGGCAGGGCTGTGGGGTGTCTCCTCTCTCAGCACCCTGCACAGCACCCAGGGAGCCCATGGAGGGTGGGCAGGGCTGTGGGGTCTCTCCTCTCTCAGCACCATGCACAGCACCCAGGGAGCCCATGGAGGGTGGGCAGGGCTGTGGGGTCTCTCCTCTCTCAGCACCAGGCACAGCACCCAGGGAGCCCATGGAGGGTGGGCAGGGCTGTGGGGTCTCTCCTCTCTCAGCACCAGGAACAGCACCCAGGGAGCCCATGGAGGGTGGGCAGGGCTGTGGGGTCTCTCCATTTCCTTCCTCCTTCTGTCTATCTCTCTGCATATCTGAATTAAAAGAAAACTGAATCAGCCTGAGGGCAGTGGAGTCAAGCATGTGCAAAGCCTCTTCGGTACAGATAAGTCATCATAGCAAAACTGTAACATCAAAGGAAGACACTCACACTCCATGCCTGCCACACAGCCAGAAGGGCCCTCCTTGTCCTCCTGATTCCTTGGGGGAAGAAGCATATCACCAAGGCGGCAGGGCAGGCATCGGCCGCTCAGAGGCTAGAGAGCCAAGAATGTACAAAACCGCGAGGAGTTCGCGCCCCTTGGCTCGGAGCCCCACCTTGGCGGTCGGTCGTGAGGTAAGAGGCCGCAGGCGACTCCCCAGCCCCTCCACAGAGCACAGACCCTCAGCCCGAGCGATGTTCTTGATTTAGCAGGAATTCGATTGGCTCACGGAGAGGGGTCCTGCAGCCACTCTCTGGAGGAGGGGGTCCGAGTGGGAAGGGGAGCCCTGGCCCCTGACACCGTGCGGGGGCCCTCGGGGGTCCCTGCCTCCCACCCGCCACCCCCCAGCTCCGCCATGGCTGGCGTCAGAGCCCCACGCAGACTCCGCTCCGGGCTAAACATCTTGGTGTGTATACAGCCGTGAATCCAACAGCCTCTTTAACATCTGAGAACGAATTACTGACAAGTCATTCTTTGCTCCGTATCGCCGGCCGACGGGGCACGCCTGTTTTTTTCTATTATAAACATGTGCTCGGGCGCGGTGCCCCGGCCCCCGCTCTCTGATACAAGATTCATAAAGGCTGTCAGAAGCCGCGGGTTTCCCTTTTGTTTTATGAGGTCAGGCAATATTACATGCGCTGATATATTCCATTTTCCCAGCTGAAAAGCCGCTCAGTGGAGCCCGACAGGTTGAGGGAGTCCACGGCCTCACATGTGGGGGGCGGTGCGCGGCCAGGTGGCCCACCCGAGTCCCCCTCTGCTCCTGTCCACTGGCAACAGTAAATTAAACTGTCAAAAACGGAATTGTCCTGTCCTCAGCAGAGCCTCAGCTTTGCAAGTCCGGCACCGTCACTCCGCTTCTGATTCTGCATTTCCCACACCTGTGATTTCACCAGGAGCCTGCAGGACCAGGGCGGGGCCGTGCGGGCCGCCTCCCGCACCCCATGGACGGAGACTTCACCTTCTGTTCCCCACACGGGAGTGCGTCAAAGATCGGGGCGATGTGTGATAGACACGAGCAGGGCGCTGGCTGTGCGGCCTCCCTTCACCCCGTAGCTGGTGGGAGAGCCGGCGTGTTTTCACTGGGTGCCTGGAGGAGAGAGAGGCCACACACCAGCCACTCAGATGGCCCGCCGGCTCCCGCTCCAGGTGAAAAGTCCTCACTGGGCAGCGACAGTTGGGGCCGAGCCTGATCTTCAAAAAAAATAATGAAAACGTGGGACGAGGGGCCGGGAGGTGGCACACCTGCTTAAGCACAGAAAGAATAAATGCGGGGCCCATGCAAGGACCTGGCTTTGAGCTCCTGGCTCCCCACCTGCAGGGAGGACACATCTCAAATGCTGAAGCAGGTCTGCATGTCTCTCCCTCTCCCTCTCCCTCTCCCTCTCCCTCTCTCTCTCTCTCTCTCTCCCTTTCCCTTCTCTCTCAATTCCTCTCTGTACTATCCAATAAAATGGGGAAATGGCCGCCAGGATTCATGGCGCCAGCACTAAGCCTCAGCGATAACCCTGGGGGCAAAAAAAAAAACCCAAAATTTGTGGGCTGCAGAGACAGGAACTAAAACCACACTGACACCCAGGGGACCTGCCCCTGAAGGCGGAGGCGGCCGGGAAGGCCCCTTGGATCTGAGGTCTCAGCCCAAAGAAAGGGACTTGGCTCATGCCACTCCTAGCTTTTCCCCCTTCCGAAACTAAGCGCCACCACCTTCTTCTGGGGACATCGGTGTGACTCCCCATTCAAGATGTCCTGTGACCTTTCCTCACTACGTCTGTCCGGGCTGCGTGTCCAGGAAGCTGAACAGAAGGCAAACATTGCTCTGCCTCCCGCTCCTCCCCCAAGGGGGGCACTGTCCCCGGAACCGGTGTCCCCGCCGGACGTCCTCACGGCTCCTCAGTCCCCAGCCGCAGACCGAGGTGCAGGCGAGACAAGGCCTCTCAGTCCACAGCTTCACACAGCCAGGGTGACTCCATCTTCCCCTTTATTAATTCTCGCTTAATATCACTTTAAATTGCTGCCATTATTATCCTCGAGGAGAAGCAAGATTCTGTGTAATTAGTCTGTATTAAGCCCTTTTTATTTATAAGGCGCCGAACAAACAAACCCACTTTAATTACCTGGGCTCCTCAATATTGATCTGCACATCAAAATTTAATATGACTTTATTTCGCATTTCCATAGGCCCCGACTTGCAGCGCGTCCCAGCTGTAACAATTCCACAGGCACAAGTGGCTTTGCATTCGGAGCATGTCTGCCAGGCCCCGGGAGCCCAGCCGCTCAGGCAGGTGGAGGCGAGACGCGCAGGGCCTCCCGCTCCCCTCCCCGCCAGCTCCCTCCGAGGGCAGGAGGAACCGCCAATTACCAAAAGGGACAAGAGTCACGGAAGGTGGGGGCCGTCCCTCCCCGCCCGTGTTCCGGCCCTCTCGGTACACGGTGTCAACGACATACAGCGTCCCGGGTCGCCAGGCGGGAGCGTGCGGCCGGCGGGAGGACGGCGTCTAATCCCAGGCGCGGCCGGCCTCATTGTCCCCGTTTAACTTGCCGTGGCTCCTCGCACCTCCACCACGGCGCGGGGCGGTAATCTCCGCCTCACATGCCATCATTACTTATGTCAAGCCTCTTGAGCTGTCATGAATACTCAGTTGTTTTACTCGAGCGGAGGAAATTAGCGACGGGCCCCCAGAGTTTTGGGTGCTTAACACAGAAGCACTCAGCGGCCCCTGAAAATCCCCCAACAAATCCTTGTTTAGTGCCACGTGGAGATAAGGGCTTTGCAGCAGCAAGGCTGCATAAATAACTCATGTCCCTCTTTATTTGTAAATGTCACCAAAAAAAAAAAAAGAAGAAGAAGAAGAAGAAAGAAAGAAAGACAGGTGCTGTGTTCCTGCACGTTTCTTCCCCAGATGCCCTGGAAACGGGGTCGTGCTGCAGGGCACATGCCAGTTGAGCGAGTCACTCCTCAGGACAAAGAGAAGGCCCGATGCCCCCACATGCCTGAGCAGGACCCTCAGTGCTGTTTGCCGGGGGGCCTGGGGAGGGGGCCGTTTTAAAACAGAGATGAACTTCTCCACACCAAGAGAGTTGGCTGTGGTCCCAGTGGCCGGGCCCTCAGCGTCTAGCCCAGTGTCGCCTGCAGGCTCTTTGCTGGTGCCTTGCGCCGGGCAGGGGACTGGCGGGGGGTCGTGCTGTCTGTTGATTCTGTCTCCACAGCAGAGGAAGCCTGCGCTGTGACTAGCCTGCCCCCTCCTCACTCACATCTGGGTGTTTTTTGTTTTTTTTTTCCGCAGAATCATTGTGTTGTTGAAAAAAAAATAATAAAGACCAAACTCCACCAAGTGTAGCATAAATTCTTTCGCTTTCTTTCTCCTTCCTTCCTTCCCTCCTTTTCTTTCTAACGGTAGCATAAGTTTACAATATGTTTGAAACAGAGTTTAAATAAGGAGTAGAAAATAGGTCTAAATGGGGCTGGGGTACTACTCCCCCACCCACTCTCACTCCCTCAGGCCTCCCTCCTGGCCCTGCTACAGACGTTTCATTTTGTGGCCAGAAGCATCTGGGACAGAAAGTCTGCATCCTGGATCTGCCCATGTTTCCATCAGGAAGAGGGGGGCAGCTGAGACCACACGGCCCAGGGCTGGGCTCCGAGGGTGAAGGTCCAAGAGGGACAGTGTGGGCTGGGGACCCCTTTCCCTGAGCCCCCTGGGGCCACCTTCATTCACGGAGCTGGGGGCAAAGAACACGTCTCTGCATCCTCTCTCAGCAGGAGAGACACTTGGAAAACCCAGAAGGCTGTGGGCTGTGGCTGAGGACTTGGGGTGCCCTCCTCTCGACCCAGAGACCCTGCATATGGGCCTTCCATCTCCCACCCCCCAGCCCGGAGCCCCTGGGAGTCATGTCGCTCATTCCCCCCAGGACCCCCCAGGACCCCACCCCCCAGTGAAGCTAGTTTTGAAAAATGGCTTCTGACAGCTCATAAAACTTGTATGAAGGGACCACGGGGGGCATCCCACCCGCCACGGACGGACCACGGGCCGCCCCCCGGAGGCCGAGCACATTAACCGCCCGCCTGCAAGGTTCTCTAAGTGGAGTCTCCGGGAGCCCAGGAGGACGCACCGTCACCCAACTGTCACCGTCCACTGCCTGCGGAAGAATCCCCCCCCCCCCAGATAAAATATTTTTCTGAGTGGAACCACAGGCTTGACTTACTTCAGAATTAAGTGCTAGGCTCTCTGGTGCTTGGGGAAATGTGAACCACGGTTTTTACTCCAAATCTACCCTGCACTTCACTCGCGGCTACTCTCCAAAGGCCGGCCGACGGCCCCTCCAGATTCGGGGCATCTTAGAGAGCTTTGGTGAGTCACGCAGTCAGGAGGGAAGAGCAGAAGCCGTTTCTCCCCCATTCCATCACACTGGAAATTGATTTATAAACGGCTCTGGCTGGAGAATCAACAGCAAGCCGCCAAAAGCACAGAACGCACCTTTCCGAACCCGCTCCCCGCTCCCCAGACACACCTATGGGGTGGAAAGTGGGTCGTGGGCTCCGCAGCCCCCCGGCCCCGCCGCCCACCTCCCCGGCCAGCCCCAGTTAACAAAGGGCCCGGCTGTCAGAGGAAGGGCCTCGGGTCCTATCTCCACCAAGGACAGTTCCAAATGACATCAAAATAATTGATGATTTCAATACAGCCCTCAAATAAAAGAAAATTTTATCCGGCACAGTATAAGTGCTGGTATTTCTTGTCCCCGACAAGCTGCCTGTACAAGGCGTCTAATATTCTTGCCAACAAAGGCATTTGAAATTAGCAATTGCTTTTAGAAACTTTAATTACAATTTTAAAATGCTATTTCTGCTCTATAATAGATTCCAATTGTTTCAGTATTATCTGGCTTGCAAATAAAATCTACAGTGGATGACAATATTCCCAGGATTAATCACTCTTGAAATTCTAATATGCTCTTGAAATACCAAATAAAAAAGACAGCAGTGTTGTTGATGTGCTGAAAGACCCTTGCTTTTTGCAGTTTGCTATTATTATGCATATCCAGGTAGAAAGTTAATTAACCCAAAGCTTAAGCTAATTATGATAGCAGAATGCTATCAACCCCGCGCGCAGTCAGACAGCTGTCCGGAATTTCATTTGCCAATCATTTGTCTTTCGCGGAGCATATGGTACGTTTTCCTGCTATGAGAGGAACAACAAACAGCTGAAAATCATTAACTAAAAACAATGTGCATAAAATCAGAAGCCGTTTTTTATACAGCTTTGTGTCAGACAAAAAGCCAGATCCTTGCCCTATAAAAATTAATGACTATTTTGGTTCTTGTCACTTAAAATTTTTAGCTGATAGTGCCATAAATATGCGGCGGGCATCTCGGCGCCCTCAATCACCTGTTTATATGAGTCTGCAGAAAGAGGAATGCAGAGACTCTGGGTTGAGCAGGGAAGGCTTGCGGTGAGGGGCCACCTCGCCGCTCAGAGACCTCAGGTGTGCCTCAGAGCGAAAGCCCTGCTTCTCTTTCCCAGCATTTTCCTATTTGTCGACAGGGGTTTGCAGCAAGCCTGCGGGAGGGCAGTGCAGAGCCCACAGCACTCCCACCGCCATGGTGCTGCGTCCCGCCCTGCCGGCCCCCACGGATAACTGGCGCTTTGTGGAGGTGCGGTCAGCACTCGCTCTGTAGCGCTCAGACCAGCTTTCTCCACAGGCAGCGAGGATGCCCGGAGCCTTGGGAGTCGAGTCGGCGGGGCACAGCACCCTTCAGGCCTCGCCGGGCCTGGGGGAGCTCCCGGGGGGCTCAGCCGCGAGGCGGCCACACTCCCGTCCAAGGAGGAGAGACAGGAGCACGTCCCACAGAAAGCAAGGGGGTGCAGTGGCCAGATCTCAGCCCTGCGCGGAGGCTGCTCGCTGAGGTGCACACACAGCCCCGCAGTCCACCCCGGGCTCCCCTCGCCTGCAGGCCGTCAGCCTGGGGCCGGCACCCAGGTCCCCCTTCTGCCCTGGCCTGGCCCTCCCCCCTCGTCTCTATCCGCCGGGACACAGGCGGTGGCAATTCTTGTCGGGCCACTAGTTTGGGAGAAACGTCAAGATGCATTGGAGTCGAAAATGAAAACGCTCCTTCCCGATCCCGGGGCTGCTCTGATCCAGAAGCAGAGTGGTCTTTCTGACAAAGGGAGGCAGGTCTGGCAGCCCCTGTACGAGGCCTCCGTGTTTCTGCCGCCCGCCACCGATGGGAGGCCACGGAGGGCGTTGCGGCAGGGGCCACGGCAGCGAAGCACCTTCCTCTGGAGTAGGAAAGCCAGCCCGGGTGCCAGCCAGCCCTCCTCCGAGCTTGCCCAAAGACCCGGCTCTGGTCTGGGGCCACTTCCAGGAGACTCAGGAGGACACAGGGGATGGCTCACCAACACAGCCCTCTGCACAAGCCCTGAGTTCAAGCCCAGCACCCACGGGAGCCCCCTGGACGGCACCCAGAGTGCTGGTGGGAGGCAGAGCGGGGCTGTAGCACCTCTCCTCTCCCGGGAGGCTGTTCAGTGGCCCTGAGGTGCTCGGGTCCTGCTACTGCATACCAAGAAGTCAACGAAGGGTCTGGGGTGACAGCTTACCAGGGGAGGGGTGCTCCCTGTCATGCACAAAGCCCAGGTGTGAGCCCCAACACAACAGGGGAAGCTCAGTGCATGAAAAAGCAGCCGAGGGCAATGGAAGGCTGCACATGCAAGGCCTTGGCTGACACAGTCGTGAGTTGGTCAGGAAACAGGCACCCTCTCTGCCAGCCCCCAATAACCCAGCAGCCAGCACCTTGGGCACACTGACCAGAAGGCCTCAAAGACAGACCTCAGGTACAGGCAGCGTGAGGACTACTCACGGGCCCGGGAAGACGGGGAATCGCAGCTGTAATCAGGCCTGGGGAGGCCAGGCTGGAGTGCTTGCCTCCAAGGTCAGAGCCCCAGGATCTGCCCCCCACTCCCAGCACCCACAGCTAAAGGGCTGTGGGCCACAGGAAGCCCAGGCTAGCCAGCCCGCGCTGGGTCTCCCAGGCCAGGGCTGAGTCCACTCAGGGACACCCAGGGGAGGGCTCACACAGGAGAGGGGACCCCCAGAGGAGGGGACCCCCCAGCCCCAGAGCTGTGTCCACCCAGGGGCCCCCAGGGGAGGGGACGCCCAGGGGAGGGGACCCCCAGGGGAGGGGACGCCCAGGGATGGGGACACCCAGGGGAGGGGACGCCCTGGCTGGGGCTGAGTCCACAGGAACAACGTGCTGAGCAGGACTTGGCACCTGTGAGTTCTCTGGAAGCCCCCCAGCCCCCGGCTGCCAGCTGGGGGATGTGTCCGGCCCCACCGGCTGCCTCAAGGGTTTAGGTCCCAGGAGAGCCTGCCCCCTCCCCCTGCTGGAGCGTCTCACAGCTCAGTTTCTGGGTTGAAGTTGCTCTCAGACACGGCGCCATGGCAGGCGGGGCGGGGCAGGGGGGCGCTGAGACCCAGGCCGGGCGGCACCCCTCCCAGAGGCCACGCTCCCTCCCATTTCTGATATTAATATTAATTTCCCATTAATACTAATGTTTCACTAACCAACGAGGAGTGTTTTCAAACAACCAGTTTCCGGGCATAGCTACGCCTCAGCCTCCATGGTGAAAAATGTCTTTTAATTTCGCTTCCCAGGACCCAGAGCCCAGCACGTCCCCGGGGCGCACGTCACCCCTGCTCTGGGGACCCTGGCCGGTGACGGGCTCCCGGGAGCCAGTGGGAGCCAGTCACCGTGTGGCCTCACGGCACAGCAGGCCCCAGGCCGGCAGACACGCCCTGGCTGAGCCGCCCACGGCCACGGGGCAACGTGGATGTTTGGTCTTGGGACTCCGGTGCAGGACACCCTGGCAGGCGGGACCCGGGTGCAGGGACAGGACCTGGGACATGAGAAGGGGCTCCCGGAGCTGCCCTGAGCCGCAGAGCCCCAAGGTGAGCCGGGGAGTGTGTCCCCACCCAAGGGTGGGCGAGTCCCCTCTAAGGCTGAGGACACCCACCGGAGCCCAGCGATGCCCAGCACTCCACAGCTCTGTTCCTCCCTTGACTCCAGGATTGGCCCGGCCCGGCACTCCTGATTCTACTGTGGGGGAGCAGATGAGGGAGGACGGATGGCACTGTCACACAGGGCCACACGCCTGGCCCCGTGCATCCCCCCACCCAGTGGGAACTGCCAGGAGACAGCAGAGCTCACCCAGCTTGCAGGCAAGGACCCGGTTCTCACCCCGCGGCGATGGGCTCAGGTCTCCGCTGTGAGGAGGGGGCAGCCCCAACTCCCCGCCATGCCCCAGCCCCGTCCTGAAGAGCAGACACAGGCCTGGTGCTCGCTCCGGGGCCCCTGTCTGCAGACTGTCTGCAGAGCCTCTCTGAGGGTCCCTCCAGCTGGGGGTGGGGACGAGCCATGCTCGGCAGGCTGGGGGTCCCAGGCGGGGCATCTGAGGGTCCAGGGGCTACACGGCGGGTGGGGCACCCGCACACCACAGCCGGGCTCCGGGTCTGCAGGGCCCCGCAGCCTCCCGCTTCCGCTCCAGACTTCCCAGGCCCGTGTGAGGAGCAGTCAGCAGCCCTCGACTCGGTTTTTATTTTCCTTTCCGCGCACGAGAGGCGTGTGGGGCCAGGGCTGCGGGGTCCGGCGTCCCCAAAGAGTTTCGGCTGTCCCCTGCTTTCCGGCCCAAGCCCTGCAATTTCACGCGAGGGTGAAACCCAGATGAACTTTTCACCAGAATGCCAACCACAACAATGGAGCAATTTGTAAGGACGGGGCCAGGGGACACGAGGGACAGAGGGGGACAGCCGCTCCCCCCACGCCCGACCCTCACCGAGGCAGGGGCAGGCTGGCCCGCGGCTCGGCGCTCACCCCCGGGTAGGGCGTCCACACTCACGGCAGACGCCCTTGGGTCCCTGCCTGGCCAGGGCCCCACCCAACCACAGGGCCACAGAAGCAACCGAATAAGCTTCCCTTACATGCCAGGGAGGCCCAGCACGCCATGCAGTGCCACTCACAACTCCTCCTCAGGTGGGGTCGCGGTGTCTGTCTGTCTGTCTGTCTGAAAGTCAAGGGGGGCACAGAACAATCAGTCCAGCACAAAGGCCACCACACACAGCGCCTGGGGCTGGAGCCCCCGGCCGGCTCCCCACCTGCAGGGGGAAAGCTTCATGAGTGCTGAAGCAGGGCTGCAGGCCTCTCTCTCTCTCTCTCCCTCCCTCCCTCCCTCCCTCTCTCTCTCCCTCTCCCATTCTAACTTTCCCTCCCTTTTCACTGTCTCTTTCCTTTCAAATTAATAGGGAAAGAAAAAAAAAAAAGGAAGAAATGGCCAGCCTCTGGCAGGAGTGGTGGGTTCCTAGTGCCAGAACCAAGTCCCAGTGATGACCCTGGTGGCAATAAAACAAAATGGAGGCCACGGGCAGTGCACCTGGACAAGTACAGGTGTCACTGTGCACAAGGACCAGGTTCAAGCCCTCGGTCCCCACTAGCGGCGGGGGGCGGGGAGTCACGAATGGTGAAACAGGCTGTAGGTGTCTCCCTGTCTCCCCCTTCAATTTCTCTGTCTCTATCCAATAAGTAAATAAAATATTTTAAATAACAGAATAAAGAGGTGAATCTGGGATTAGTGAAGTCACATATGCAAGGTCCCGTATGCCCCCAATAATAATAATAATAATTCAGCAATAACAACATCCCAAGGCTGCCCTCCACTCCGTTTAGCTCCCCTTGGAGGAGCAGAGCCTGCTGAGTGCTGCTTTGTGCTTTGCTGGGTCCTGTGGAGAGCTGGGGGGGGGGGGGCAGGGAAGACCCATCACCCAGTGTCCTCTCTCCACAGGGCTCCCCGCCTAGGGCTCAAACCCGAGTCTCATCAAGGCAGTGTGGGCATCCGCCCGTGGGCTCTCTGTGTCCGGATCACCTCTCGGTGAGGCTGGGGAGACAGGCCCAGATGCGGGGGTCAGCTCTATTCCTGGCGGTCTTGGGGCATCACCCAGAGAGAGATGTGACCCCTTGTCAGAAAAGTATCCCCTTGGGTCCTGAGTCACTGAAACCGGGTCCCGCCTGAGGGGCTGGGAGGGTCCCTGCACCAAGGGGCACCACCGTGGGCCGCAGGAGCTGGGGACGGGAGCTCTGCGAGGGGTGAGGGGACACTGGCGTCTCTCCTTTCTGGCTCTCCAGAAATAAGGAACAGGCCCGGCGGCGGTGTGCCCAGTTACGTGCACACTAGTAGGCGCAAAGACCTGCACAAGGATCCGGGTTCTAGCTCCCGGCTCCCCAC
Source organism: Erinaceus europaeus (assembly GCF_950295315.1). Classification (NCBI taxonomy): domain Eukaryota; kingdom Metazoa; phylum Chordata; class Mammalia; order Eulipotyphla; family Erinaceidae; genus Erinaceus; species Erinaceus europaeus. The sequence continues at coordinate 1,214,435 of NC_080175.1, forward strand.
CAGCAGAGGGGAAGCTTCATAAGTGCTGAAGCAGGTCTGCAGGTGTCTCTCTGTCTCTCCCCCTCTCTGTCTTCCCCTCCTCTCTCGAATTCTCTCTGTCCTGCCCAACAACAACAACAATGGAAAAAAGATGGCTGCCAGTGGGTTTGTAGTGCAGGCACTGAGCTCCAGCGATCACCCTAAAGGGTAAAAATAAGTAAAAATAAACAAACAGAAATGAAAACTGGGCTTGGGAGAGGGCCTAGCACGAGGCACTCACTGGGATCGCTGTGGGGTTCCAGGGCTAGGTCCCACTCGGTCCGGCCTTGTGGTGTGTCAGTTATCAGGGTCACGCTGGGTCTGGCCTTGTGGTGTGTCAGTTATCAGGGTCACACTGGGTCTGGCCTTGTGGTGTGTCAGTTATCAGGGTCACACTGGGTCTGGCCTTGTGGTGTGTCAGTTATCAGGGTCACACTGGGTCCGGCCTTGTGGTGTGTCAGTTATTTGGGTCACGCTGGGTCTGGCCTTGTGGTGTGTCAGTTACTAGGGTCACACTGGGTCCAGTCTTGTGGTGTGTCAGTTATCAGGGTCACACTGGGTCTGGTCTTGTGGTGTGTCAGTTATCAGGGTCACACTGGGTCTGGCCTTGTGGTGTGTCAGTTATCAGGGTCACACTGGGTCTGGCCTTGTGGTGTGTCAGTTATCAGGGTCACACTGGGTCTGGCCTTGTGGTGTGTCAGTTATCAGGGTCACACTGGGTCCGGCCTTGTGGTGTGTCAGTTATTTGGGTCACGCTGGGTCTGGCCTTGTGGTGTGTCAGTTACTAGGGTCACACTGGGTCCAGTCTTGTGGTGTGTTAGTTATCAGGGTCATGCTGGGTCCGGTCTTGTGGTGTGTCAGTTATCAGGGTCACGCTGGGTCTGGCTTTGTGGTGTGTTAGTTATCAGGGTCACACTGGGTCTGGTCTTGTGGTGTGTCAGTTATCAGGGTCACACTGGGTCTGGTCTTGTGGTGTGTCAGTTATCAGGGTCACGCTGGGTCTGGCCTTGTGGTGTGTTAGTTATTAGGGTCACACTGGGTCCGGCCTTGTGGTGTGTTAGTTACTAGGGGCTAGGTCACACTGGGTCTGGTCTTTTGTTGTGTCAGTTATCAGGGTCACATGGGTCTGGTCTTGTGGTGTGTTAGTTATTAGGGTCACACTGGGTCCGGCCTTGTGGTGTGTTAGTTACTAGGGGCTAGGTCATACTGGGTCTGGTCTTGTGGTGTGTCAGTTATCAGGGTCACACTGGGTCTGGTCTTGTGGTGTGTTAGTTATTAGGGTCACACTGGGTCCAGTCTTGTGGTGTGTCAGTTATCAGGGTCACACTGGGTCCGGCCTTGTGGTGTGCTAGTTATCAGGGTCATGCTGGGTCCGGTCTTGTGGTGTGTCAGTTATCAGGGTCACACTGGGTCTGGCCTTGTGGTGTGTCAGTTATCAGGGTCACACTGGGTCTGGCCTTGTGGTGTGTCAGTTATCAGGGTCACACTGGGTCCGGCCTTGTGGTGTGTCAGTTATTTGGGTCACGCTGGGTCTGGCCTTGTGGTGTGTCAGTTACTAGGGTCACACTGGGTCTGGCCTTGTGGTGTGTCAGTTATTTGGGTCACGCTGGGTCTGGCCTTGTGGTGTGTCAGTTACTAGGGTCACACTGGGTCCAGTCTTGTGGTGTGTTAGTTATCAGGGTCATGCTGGGTCCGGTCTTGTGGTGTGTCAGTTATCAGGGTCACGCTGGGTCTGGCTTTGTGGTGTGTTAGTTATCAGGGTCACACTGGGTCTGGTCTTGTGGTGTGTCAGTTATCAGGGTCACACTGGGTCTGGTCTTGTGGTGTGTCAGTTATCAGGGTCACACTGGGTCTGGTCTTGTGGTGTGTCAGTTATCAGGGTCACACTGGGTCTGGTCTTGTGGTGTGTCAGTTATCAGGGTCACGCTGGGTCTGGCCTTGTGGTGTGTTAGTTATTAGGGTCACACTGGGTCCGGCCTTGTGGTGTGTTAGTTACTAGGGGCTAGGTCACACTGGGTCTGGTCTTTTGTTGTGTCAGTTATCAGGGTCACATGGGTCTGGTCTTGTGGTGTGTTAGTTATTAGGGTCACACTGGGTCCGGCCTTGTGGTGTGTTAGTTACTAGGGGCTAGGTCACACTGGGTCTGGTCTTGTGGTGTGTCAGTTATCAGGGTCACACTGGGTCTGGTCTTGTGGTGTGTTAGTTATTAGGGTCACACTGGGTCCAGTCTTGTGGTGTGTCAGTTATCAGGGTCACACTGGGTCCGGCCTTGTGGTGTGCTAGTTATTAGGATCACACTGGGTCTGGTCTTGTGGTGTGTCAGTTATCAGGGTCACGCTGGGTCTGGCCTTGTGGTGTGTCAGTTATCAGGGTCACACTGGGTCTGGTCTTGTGGTGTGTCAGTTATTAGGGTCACACTGGGTCCGGCCTTGTCGTGTGCTAGTTATTAGGGTCACACTGGGTCCAGTCTTGTGGTGTATCAGTTATCAGGGTCACACTGGGTCCGGTCTTGTGGTGTGTCAGTTATCAGGGTCACACTGGGTCCAGTCTTGTGGTGTGTCAGTTATCAGGGTCACACTGGGTCTGGTCTTGTGGTGTGTTAGTTATTAGGGTCACACTGGGTCCAGTCTTGTGGTGTGTCAATTATTAGGGTCATACTGGGTCCGGCCTTGTGGTGTGCTAGTTATTAGGGTCACACTGGGTCTGGTCTTGTGGTGTGTCAGTTATCAGGGTCACGCTGGGTCTGGCCATGTGGTGTGTTAGTTATTAGGGTCATACTGGGTCCGGCCTTGTGGTGTGTTAGTTACTAGGGGCTAGGTCACACTGGGTCTGGCCCTGTGGTGTGTCAGTTACTAGGGTGAGGAGGCACAGAGGCAAAGGAACAAGGCAGCTCACTCACACCCCATGATGGGGGAACAAGACTGGCTTCTCCCCCATTGAGCAGATGCCCCAGGAGAAGCATCTTGGCTGCAGCCCCCTCCCAGGGAACCAGCACTTCCCTTCCCCAGAGACTGGGAGTGAGGACTAGACCGGCACTTGAGAGCCTCGTGCCTGGCTCGGACTGTGTGGCATCCACAGGCTGGTGACAGCCCAGACCAGAATGCTGACACAGAAGAGCCTGGACACAGGGCTGGTGAGGAGGGCACAGATGCCTGCCTGTCCTCGAGGGATGCCTGCAACGAGTGAAGAGACGACAGCATTATGACACTCTCCACAGATGCCACCCCAAGCCCATCAGGTGCCCAGCTGAGAGGGTGTGCCCCCACTCGTGAGGGAGCAGAGGGCTCGGGGACACTGATGCCCAGGGCTCAGAGCGTAGCCCGTGTCCGAGCCCTCTCCACGCCGACCTTCCTGGAGCAGGGCCGCCAAGCCTCGCGAGGGGACACTCCTGTCACAGAGCCAGCCACAGCCGTGGTGGGGCCCCATGCCTACGTGCAGGGTCTTCAGCGCCACCACTGTTTTATGGAGAGTTTGAGCCTCTCAGAGTTTTTCATCAGACTGTGAATGGTAAATGACACACTTCTCAAACTTTATGTGCCTTTTCTTGGCTAGATCCACAAAAATAAGCTTCTTCCCTGGCCACCGCGGCCAGCAATTCCATGGCTGGAAGCGCTCGCTGCAGACAGGAAATAGAGTCGGACTTGGCTCTGACATCGATTCACCAGCCACAGCGAGCTGGGCAGGCAGCTGCCCTGGATACTCGAATCAAAATAATGCTGAGTCGGCCCCCTAAGGAATCCCAATTTCAAACTCCAGGATTCAATCTCATCAGAACAGGGGGTTCCAGAGACCTTCCCGGGAGACGTCAGACACACCGCGACTTGCAGAGGGCTCACAGAGCAATGGAGCCACCACACCTGAGCTGTCCCCACGCCAACTGACCCTGCACCAGAGATGGACATGGTGGGGAGGGTGGAGGCCTCCGAGAGTCCCTGGCTTTCCCCCCCCCACCCAAGGGTCCCGGAGGCAACGGCCTCACTGCCATCACAGGAGCCTAAGTGGGACCATCACTCTGAGGGCCACCTGCACCTGCCGGGGACCTGGTTCCATCCGCTGGGTCATGATCCAAAGCCCAGTTTAGAGTCAAAGCAGAGGGTACTCCTGCTGGGGCGGCCAGTGATGGGACAGGCCAGTCATGCCTGCCAGTGGAACCTGCCGCCACCAAGAGGTGTCACTAGGACAAGGCCCTGGGGACAGGATGCCCAGGGACAGGACTCTCCAGTTCTGCAGCATTAAGGACAATGCATGGCTGACTGTCCTGGCCACGGGGCTGAGGCAAGGTGGGCTGTGGGCCTCAGGCATCGTCTACTGACATTGGCGGCCTTTTTTTTTTTTTTTCTTTTTCTCACCTCTGGGCTTACTGCTGGGGCTTGGTGTCTGCTTGGTGACTCCACTGCTCCTGGTGGACTCCCTCCACATTATATTGGAGTGGACAGAGAAAAATTGAGGGAGGAGGGGGAGATAGAGAGGGAGAGAGAAAGAGAGACACCTGCAGATCTGCTTTGATAACTGTGACGCTTCCTCCTGCAGGCGGGGAGCCGGGGGCTCAAGCTCAGATCCTTGCGTGGGGTCTTGTGCTTCAGAATATGTGTGTTTAGCTGAGAGCACCACCACCCGGGCCCCAACTTGCTGGTTTTCCTAAAGGTGCCATGTAGAGTCATGCCAGTCTGTGCAGAGACATCCAGGTGTTTATAGGCATGCGCATATATGAAGGCCACACGCAGACCCAGGCCCTGGCCAGTGCCCTCCCCCATCAGGCCCACTGTCTGGCCACACACAGACCCAGACCCACACAAAGACCCAGCACCCCCCCACGACAGGCCAGCCACTCCCCAGCCCACACTCTAGCCACACACAGACCCAGGCCCTGGCCAGCAACCCCCAAGCCACTGTCTGGCCACACACAGACCCAGGCCCTGGCCAACACCCCCCAGCCCACTGTCTGGCCACACACAGACCTAGGCCCTGGCCAGCAACCCCCAAGCCACTGTCTGGCCACATGCAGACCCAGGCCCTGGCCAGCAACCCCTCAAGCCACTGTCTGGCCACATGCAGACCCAGGCCCCGGCCAGCACCCCCCAGCCCACTGTCTGGCCACAAGCAGACCTAGGCCCTGGCCAGCAACCCCCAAGCCACTGTCTGGCCATATGCAGACCCAGGCCCTGGCCAGCCGCCCCCCAAGCCACTGTCTGGCCACACGCAGACCCAGGCCCCAGCCAGCTGCCCCCAGCCCACTGACTAGCCACACGCAGACCCAGGCCCCAGCAGCCCCCCCAGGCCACTGTCTGGCCACACACAGACCCAGGCCCCAACTGCCCCCAAGGCCACTGTCTAGCCACATGCAGACCCAGGCCCTAGCCAGCACCCCCCAGCCCACTGTCTGGCCATACGCAGACCCAGACCCCAGCCAGCACCCCCCAGCCCACTGTCTGGCCACATGCAGACCCAGGCCCCAGCCAGCTGCCCCCAGCCCACTGACTAGCCACATGCAGACCCAGGCCCCAGCAGCCCCCCCCAGCCCACTGTCTGGCCACATGCAGACCCAGGCCCTGGCCAGCAACCCCCCAGGCCCACTGTCTAGCCACACGCAGACCCAGGCCCCAGCCAGCAACCCCTCAGCCCACTGTCTGGCCACATGCAGACCCAGGCCCCAGCCAGCTGCCCCCCCAGCCCACTGTCTAGCCACACGCAGACCCAGGCCCCAGCCAGCACCCCCCCAGGCCACTGTCTGGCCACACGCAGACCCAGGCCCCAGCCAGCACCCCCTCAGGCCACTGTCTAGCCACACGCAGACCCAGGCCCCAGCCAGCACCCCCCCCCCCCCCAGGCCACTGTCTGGCCACACGCAGACCCAGGCCCCAGCCAGCAACCCCCCAGGCCACTGTCTAGCCACACGCAGACCCAGGCCCCAGCCAGCACCCCCCCCCCCAGGCCACTGTCTGGCCACACACAGACCCAGGCCCCGGCCAGCACCCCCAGCCCACTGTCTAGCCACACGCAGACCCAGGCCCTGGCCAGCTGCCCCCCCCAGCCCACTGTCTGGCCACACGCAGACCCAGGCCCCAGATGGCTCAGGCCCCAGCCCACTGTCTAGCCACACGCAGACCCAGGCCCCAGCCAGCACCCCCCAGCCCACTGTCTAGCCACACGCAGACCCAGGCCCCAGATGGCTCAGGCCCCAGCCCACTGTCTAGCCACACGCAGACCCAGGCCCCAGCCAGCACCCCCCAGCCCACTGTCTAGCCACACGCAGACCCAGGCCCCAGATGGCTCAGGCCCCAGCCCACTGTCTAGCCACACGCAGACCCAGGCCCCAGCCAGCACCCCCCAGCCCACTGTCTAGCCACATGCAGACCCAGGCCCCAGATGGCTCAGGCCCCAGCACTCAGGGACGCAGAGGTAAGTGGCATGTACATGGCAGAAGTCCACAACACGCTGACCACGGACACACCACAGCCAGGCCGCTGCCACTGTCCACGACACTCAGAGTGTGTGACAGACCTTTTGCATCCCAGACCACCGGGATGGCGGCAGGCGGGCGGGAAAGGAGTCGCACATGGCCCTAAAGGTCAGCGCCTTCACTCGTGGAGGTGACGCCTGTCCTGCCTCACAGGCACCCTGTCCACTCTGGATGGCACCCCAGTCCCCAAGGGGTGAGTCACACGGAGACTTGGGAGCCAGGGCTGAGCACCCCAGTCTGGCCTGAGCTTGTCCCCAGGTGCCGCCCCTCCCTGCCTGTCCTCCTGAGCCGTGGACGTCAGAGATCTGAGACACAGGCCAGGAGACCACTGGGTGACAGCCATGAGGGCAGTGGACTTCTTAAAAATCGATTTAATTATGAGATTGATTATGAGATAACAGGGGTAGGATTCCCCACCATTCCCACCACCAGAGCTCTGTGTCCCATTCCCTCCAGGCTGACTATTATTTATCTGTGTATATAAATATTTGCCCATTTTTCTCTGTGGTCCCACCTTCTCTTCCTTTCTGAGTCACGCCTACGTCTGAGTGTCCTCCCCACACCCACCGTCTTTTTTTGTATGGAGTATGGACCAAAATTCTTAATAATACTTGATTCATTTTATTTTAATGAGCGCAAGAGAGAAACAGACAGAGAGGCTAGCGCACTGCTGGCGGTGGTGCTGGGGACGCAAGCTGGGAGCTCAGAGCCTCAGGCAGGAGAGACGTGCAGATCCCTGATGCCCTCCAGCCCAGGCCGACATTCCTTGTGGGGTGCAGAAGGCGGAAGGCCTGGCTTCTGTCATGCGGGCAGCGGACCTGAAGGGGCTCTCACAACCCTTCCTGGGCATACCTGGCTCTCCTGGGTGCCCTGCCATCAGGGCTCAGCTCAGCAGGTGCTGCCTTTGCAGACAAGCACCCAGGCAGTGCCCCGGAAGCCTCCTCAGGCAACTCCCCCTCACTCCCATTCACCCAGTGAGACAGAACAGACACGGAGGCACCGGCCGCATCACGCCAGTCACCTCACATGGCGGGGGCGGTGGGGGGGCAGGGGGCAGCGGGAGCATTAGGGAAAGCAAGCCGGTGTCTCCTCTGTGGCCCTAGCCGAGAGACCAGCGTCCTCAGGAAACAGTGACTCACACGGGCAATGCTCGACCATCACTGTGATCTCTTCAGCGAAACACTTGCCATCTTTCTCCTGGAACTGCATTGGGAAATGGGACGCCAGCTCTAGAAATGCAGCGAGGGCCTTGTCAGCGTAAAAGCGACGGTCACGGGCCCTGAGACCGCACAAGGCCAGAGAGCAGAGTAAATGACCGCGGTGGAGTCCAAGCTGAAAGCTGTTCTTCACAGAGAACAAGTGAAGAAGAAAGAGACCCGGACCAGTATGACAGCGACGATTACTTTACACATAAATGAACTAAATTCTCCAGCCAAAAGATGTGGACGAGCTGAGAGTTTTGTTTTGTTTTATTTATTGATTTTCCCTTTTGTTGCCCTTGTTTTATTGTTCTTACAGTTATTATTGTTGTTGTTATTGATGTCGTCGTGGCTGGATAGGACAGAGAGAAATGGAGAGAGGAGGGGAAGACAGAGAGGGGGAGAGAAAGACAGACACCTGCAGACCTGCTTCACCACCTGGGAAGCGACTCCCCTGCAGGTGGGGAGCCGGGGGCTTGAACCGGGATCCTCACGCCGGTCCCTGTGCTTTGTGCCACGTGCGCTTAACCCGCTGCGCCGCCGCCCAACTCCCTGCTTTGTTTTTTAAACCCTGGCTCTGCTCCCTGACAGAGACCTGCTCCTGCTCCAAGGCCACAGGCCGTGAAAGTGGAGGGTGCAACTGGCAGCCCAGGGACGGGGCACTGAGGCTGAGGGGTATGTGCCCCGGGGCAAAGCAGAGTTCACGCAGACGGAAAGAGAGAGAGAGAGGGAGAGGGAGAGGAGAAAGGATGCTCGTCAGTCCTGAAGATGACAGAACATTGGCGAATAGCCGTGCACCCCAGTCTGAGTAGCTCGATGGAAGAACCAGATCCTGAGGGACCTGAAGGGGGTACAACATGGTGGAGCGGCAGCTGCGTGATCGATGCCCCATGTCCAACGGCGGATAGATCATCTGGACGGAAAGCCAATAAGGAGACACGGGGCCTAAGCCCTACGCCAGACAGCATGGACCTAACAGATACACACAGAACTCTGCCCAGCAGCGGGGCGCCCAGGCGACGTCCTCCAGGACACAGGACACAGGACATCTGGCCCCGTGAGGCCGCAGAGCAGGTCTAGATCCAGCCACGGAGACGAGAGTCACAGCATCCTCCTCTCTTCACACAGCAGCACGACCTGGGAACTGCTCCCCAGGAACTCACAAGGATGTGGAGATCAAGCTTCTGGACGCCGGGGTAGTTGAACAGAAATCAGAAAGGATCTGACGTGTCCCAGGCAGATGGAGCTACAGCAAACCCAAATTTATGGGATCAGTGAAAGCAGGCCTAACAGGACGTCCGCAATGACAAACGCCTGCATCAACAGGACCTCAAACAACAGGACGCTCTATTTCAAGGAAGCGAGAAACAGAACAAGGTCAAAGTTAGTAGGGGAGGAAATAAAGATCAAAGAAAAATAACGCAAGGACAAAGAAGATGGTAAAAAGATCAATACAACTAAGTGCTGGTTTTGGAGAGATAAATTAAAGTGACAAGACCACCCAGACTAACCGAGAAGAACAGGACTTGAGACTATTAATGAAGATGAAATACCGTAACCGGCACCGCAGCAGACACACAGAGGCCACTAAGAGGCCACTCTAGACAGTCACGCACAAGCTAGACAATCTAGAAAAAATGAGTCGGCTCCCGGCCACACCCAGTGCACCCAGACTCATCCCTGAAGAGTCAGCAAGGCTGAAGACACAGTTCCACGTGAGGAGACTGAGTCAGAAAGCCGAGGCTTCCCAGACGGTGGCACTGGCCAAAAGTCCTGCCCAAAGCCTGATGGTCTCAGTCCTTCTCCAGCTCTTACCTCCCTCCATAAGAGAAAAGAGGAAAAACGGAACAAGACAAAACCAACAAGCGGAGACAGAGAGACCTTCCCAGGGCCGGCACTGCCTTGGATTTGGAGTGAAGAGGGGAAACGATGGGCCAACACACCTGCCGGACACAGGTGCAAAGATCCTCAAAGATTTGCAAGCCAGACACAAAAATGCGCCCAGTGGACCATCAATCATGACCAAACAGGCCTTATTCCAAAAAGGCGAGGACGCCTGTCTTCCACAAAGCAACCTATTCTCGGAAGAATGACATCGTGTGAGCTTCTCAACGGACAGGGAAAAAACCACATTTGGCAGAGCTGCACATCCTGGAGTGATTAAAAACTGGACAGCAGGCCATTGAGACAGGTCCCTCCACGCAGTAAGGGCTCATTGATGGTACCACAGCCCACGCGGCCCTGAGGCCCCCCCACCCCCATCTTCAGAGAAGGACTGGGGGGCAGTCTGCGCCCCCAGCCGCCCCGATTCAGCGGGTCGGCACTGCAGGACCCTCCCTCTGAAAAGCCACGTGGGATCAGACCCCCATGGGGGAGGGGGCGTCTCCACTCTGTTGGCTGCCCTTGTGCTCAGCTGCCCCACTGAGCTCTCCTGCCAAGGGCCCAGGAGCAGTTACAGCTTCCCCGACGTGAGGTGCCTGGCGGCCAGGACTCAGGAGACACCACTGCCAAACTGGGGAGCAAGGGGGCGCTTGTGAGTCCCCTGCCTTCCATGCGTCTGGGACAATGCTTGTCCTCAGAAGCCGCCTTCACCTGTGAAGCCAGGGTTAGAAGGGAAAGCCGTCTCACTGTCGCCTCCAGGGTTATCGCTGAGGCCCCGAGCCGGCACTATGAATCCACCGCTCCTGGTGGTCATTTTCCCCATTTTATTGGATAGGACAGAGAGAGATTGAGAGAGGAGAGAGAGAGAGAGAGAGGAAGAGAGACAGAGAGACCCCTGTAGACCTGCTTCACCGCTTGTGAAGCGACCCCTACGCAGGTGTGTGGGGGGGTGGGGGTTCGAACCCGGATCCTTGCGTTTTGTACTACAAGCACTCACCCAGGTGCACAACCGCCCGCCCGCCCGCTCCCCGAGGGAAACCTTTAGAAATAACCCCACCACCACACACACACCCCGCTCGTGACACCCACGGCTTTCCATCTGGGACAGACAGCTTGCCGGTCCGTCCACCTTACAAGTTAATTACCTTGGACACAACTTGAGCTCAGCAAATCCTGAGCAGAGATCGAACTCGAAGGCTCTTTCCTCAGAACTCTGCTCCACGCGGAATTTTCACAAAGCACTTGGAGGGTGGGCCCCACCTGGATGTGCCTACCAATCCCAGATGTACTTCCAGTGGGAAGATTATAGCTTAATTAAAGCTCTGGCAGGGTCAGAACTGTTCCCAGGCCACGTTTCCACAGAGTGCCACTTGGGTACAATCAATTAAAATGCACCGTGAGTCCTTAAAAGGAGGAATCCAGAACACAGGGCCCTCTGTCACACGCGAGGTCCTGGTATGCACTTAGGAGGTTAATTTCTATTTTGCTCCGTGCGGGCGGGTGGGGGGAATATTTATATCTTCCTTCCATGATGGATGCCAATTCCTCCTCATAACATGACCAGCAAATAAAACGCACAGCGGCTCTAATATCAAGAAATAACATGTGACAAGCCCCCCTAAAACATTTCTATTTGGGACCTCACAAGCGAAATTGCTTTCCCTGCACCCTCCCACCCCTCCGCACGGATGACAGACAAATTGATCGAAACATTGGAAAATAATATACTTGCAAAATTTCTCCGGCTGAGTTTTCAGTCTTTTGAATTTTTCATACAAGAACAAAATGAAAGATCGCTTCCCTGATTTGTCCCTCCATTCGGTGGGCCTGTCTCACGGAGCTCAGGAACATACAATACTTCACACGGCCAGAGCGCTGTAAACAAAATGCAGACCATTTGTCATCGGCCAGGCAGGCCCTGGCGCGGGCCGAGCGGGCAGCCGGCATCTCGGCCCGCAGATTACGTTGTTCGATTATAATGAATTCATACATTTCCAGTGGCCCGAGGCCTCTCATTAGACTCAGGAGTGTTTATTACAGAAAATAGTGTCTGCTTCACTCACGGAGGAAGGCGGCCGGGAGATCGGATCAGGAATGTTGACAGTTGAGATGTGTGTGAGCAGGTGCCATTCACCCAGACGCCGTCCCCAACGTCCACCTCAGACCCCTTGCTTCTTATGAGGGTCTCTGACCCGCCGTGCCAGGGCCCAGGAACTCTCCCTGTGTGAGGGGGACTCGGGCGCAGACGGGCGGGCCCTGCTCAGGCTGGCTCCAGCTCCTGTGCCCTGTGGCATATCATGGACAGACATGCCTACAGAACAGCCCGGCTCGCCAGGCTCAGATGCCCCTTTCTGTGTCACTGGAGCCACGGTGGACATGGGGCACCTGGACTCGCCCCCACATACACACACACACACCTGGGCCCTGCCTCTACGGGGTTGGAACAGACAGCCGGCCTCTCCAGGAAGAAAAGCGTCCTCAGATTTAAGCTCACCCCTCATACAAGTTTTGATTCCCCTCTCCCTCTCCCTCTCCCGCTCCCTCTCCCTGTCATCATCAAAAAGAGTTTTGCTAGGCTTCTTTCAATGACAAAGACATAGATTAATCAGCAGTGGAAACTCCGACAGGGACCAGGTGGTGGCACATCTGACTGAGCGCACGTTACAATGCGCAAGGACCCGGGTTCGAGTCCCCGGTCCCCACCTGCAGGGGGAAAGCTTTGTGAGTGGTGAAGCAGGGCTGCAGGTGTCTCTCGGTCTCTTTCCCTCCCTATCTCCCCCTTTCCTCTCAATTTCTCTTTGTCTCTGTCTAAAATAGATAAATAAATATTTAAAAACTCAGAAATTGGCACTAAGTGACTAAATGTGATTGTGCCATTAGCCAGGTGAAGACAAGGTGAGGAAGAGGCCCCCAGCCCCGTCCCCTGCTCAGCTGGCCCCAGCAGTCACAGTCAGGACACAGCGGCAGGGTGGCCCTCCTGGCGACACCCCGGGCACTTCCTTAGCGGCCCAGGGCACGGGTGACCTGTGACAGGCTCCATGGTTCCACCGGCGGCAAGAGCCTCGCTCAGACACCTGGCCCGACAGCCCTCTGTCCCGGCGTGGCCAGCAGTGAGTGGCCGTCAGGTGGGCGCGGTGGGCACGCACAGAGACGCACGGGCACTTCCCCTCGGGAGGCAGCTGAGACTGTGCGGCTCAGTGGGCAGAGGCGGGCCTGCGTGCCTGAGGGGCCTGGATGACGCCCCGCACTGCCACCGCGTGTGCAGGAGGGCGCCTGGGCCCCTCTTTCCTCTCCGGGTCTCAGGTCACCCCGAAGATGCCTCTCAGTGTGTCACTGTCCCCAGATTCTCGCTGGGGCTCGGTGCCGGCACAGGAATCCACGGCTCCTGGGGCCATTTTTTTTCCCATTTTATTGGACAGGACAGAGGGAAATTGAGAGGAAGGGGAGAAGCGGGGGGGTTCCAGGCCTGCTTCACCACTTGTGAAGCTTTTCCCTGCAGGTGGGGAGCCGGGGGCTTGAACTCCTGATCCTTGCGCTTAGTATTAGGTGTTTAACCGGTGTGCCAGCCCGGCCCCCATCTCAAAGACACTTCAAAGTAACTAGAAGCAGAGGCATCTACCAATGCCAGTCCAGCACTAAGCTCTGAGCACTAAGGACTAAGCACCGAAGCTGCCTCCCCTTGGGGGGGCAGACTCCTGCTCTGCAGCTGGCCCAGAGCTGGGTGGTGCCGGGCACCCCACAGGGACCTGCCTGCTGGGAGGCACTGCCCACTTGATCATGGGGCTCAGGTGGGGCTGAGACCCGGTCCCCCACAGGGGCTTCCCCTTCACAGGTGGCACAAGGGCATGTCCCTCCCAAGGGCTGGTGCGGCAGGGTCCCGCCCAGTCAGAGCGTGCCTACCGCAGTGGGCTCGGCTGGCCGAGTGGGGCAGAGGCCCGGAGGCACAGGGACACAAAGTGAGATAAAGAGCCAGCAGCTCACTGCCCAGTGGGCTTTCCAGCCTCCCCCGACTCCCTGAGGCCTGCCTCACGGACGGTGGACTCCCATGTGCAGCGGAGCGTCAAAGCCGTGGGGTCTGGGGAGACAGAGGTTGTGCAGGCCCCCGGGTGCAGGTTCAATGCCCAGCACCCCACTAACCACAGGCCAGAGGCAGAGAGAGCACAGCTGGAGGAGGGCTGGGCTGGCCTGCCAGGGGCCGCCCGGGACCCAGGTTCGGCCCCCAGTATGAGCTGCAATGGTCGTCTCCGTCTCTCTCTCCCTCATAGATGACACTGCCTCATATGAAATAAGCCATTGTCGTTAAAAGTGGGGCAGGAACCCAGAGCTCATGGCCGTCTACCCTGCCGGCAGGTGACGGGGGTCGGGGGGGAACCCAGGCACCACACAGGAGAGAACTCTGGTGCCCTGGTGTCTCCCCGTCTCTGCGTTTCTGTATTTTCACTTAAGAAAAGGCAACGTGGAGGGTCAAACTGTGGGTACTCAAGGCTCCCCTCCCACAAACATAGGTAATTTCTTACGGTTTTATTTATTTATTGGATAGAAACAGCCAGAAATCAGAGGGAAGGGGGAGCTAGAGAGGGAGAGAGACAGAGAGACGCCTGCAGCCCTGCTTCACCACTTGCAAAGCTTTCCCCCTGCAGGTGGGGACCGGGGGCTCAAACCTGGGTCCTTGCGCACTGTGACATGTGCGCTCAGCCAGATGCGTCACCGCCTGGTCCCACAGTTTTTTATTTCTTTTTTATTTTTTATTTTTTATTTTTTTATTTTTTTAAATATTTTATTTTATTTATTTATTCCCTTTTGTTGCCCTTGTTGTTTTATTATTGTAGTTATTATTGTTGTTGTCGTCGTTGTTGGATAGGACAGAGAGAAATGGAGAGAGGAGGGGAAGACAGAGAGGAGGAGAGAAAGATAGACACCTGCAGACCTGCTTCACCGCCTGTGAAGCGACTCCCCTGCAGGTGGGGAGCCGGGGTTCGAACCGGGATCCTTATGCCGGTCCTTGTGCTTTGCGCCACCTGCGCTTAACCCGCTGCGCTACAGCCCGACTCCCCAGTTTTTTATTTCTTTAAAGTCATTTGTTGGGAGGTTTCTGTTTTGCAACAACGCTGTTATGGAATGTGGGTGCAAGTTCTCATCCCTGTGACAGGTGGGTGCTGAACAGTCTGCATGCCCAGCTTAGGTCTCCCCTCCGTCCTGCACCTGCACCCCGAGGTCCTCTCTGCCTTTGCCCTCCTTTCCCAGAGTCCTTCGCTTTGGTGCAACACGCCAACCCAGCCCAAGTCTCACCGTGCTTCCCCTCCTGCGCTAGTTTCTAAAGTCCCACCTAAGAGTGGGCCCAGGCCATACCCGCCCTTGTCTCCTGACACGCTACCTGCCGGCTCCACCAAGATGAGGCGCCAGCTCCCTTGTTGCCAGCCGCGCCCAGACCACAGCGTCCTCAGCCACTCGCTGCTTTGGGCTCTTACCAAGAGTGGCGGCTGTGGACACAGGTGTGCGCGGTCTCTTCAGAGAGGTGTCTCTGTCTGCCCCAATGACCCCCCAGCAGATTCATTTCCGGTCACGGGCAGGGCCATGTCTAGGGATCCAACGCATCTGCTCTCCACAGGGCTTGGGCCAACTGACATTTCCACCTGTGGTAGGGCAGAGTTCCTTTTGTCCAGCATCCATGCCAACTCTAATTATTGTCCTTATTTGTCTTCCTTCCTTCCTTTTATTTTACTTATTTTGTTAAAGTTTATTTTTTTAATTTTTATTCTATTTTTCATTATTTTTTAAATATTTTTTATTCCCTTTTGCTACCCTTGTTTCATTGCTGTAGTTGTTATTGATGCTGTCGTTGTTGGATAGGACAGAGAGAAATGGAGAGAGGAGGGGAAGACAGAGAGGGGGAGAGAAAGACAGACACCTGCAGACCTGCTTCACCGCCTGTGAAGCGACTCCCCTGCAGGTGGGGAGCCGGGGGCTCGAACCGGGATCCTTAGCTGGTCCTTGAGCTTAACCCACTGTGCTACCGCCCGACTCCTATTGGCTTACTTAAAAAAATTTTTTTTTAATAATTATTTATTTTCCCTTTTGTTGGCCTTGTTTTTTTTTATTGTTGTTGTAATTGATGCTGTCATTGTTAGATAGGACAGAGAGAAATGGAGAGAGGAGGGGAAGACAGAGAGGGGGAGAAAGACAGACACCTGCAGACCTGCTTCACCGCCTGTGAAGTGACTCCCCTGCAGGTGAGGAGCTGGGGGCTCAAGCCAGGACCCTTATGCCGGTCCTTGTGCTTCACTTAACCTGTTGCCCTACTGCCCGGCTCCCTGTTTTTTTCTTTTATAAGGGTTGAGCTCATAAAAACAAAGTAAATGAAGCCTTGAAAAAGATAATGAACTGGAAATTGGCGAGGCTTCACTAGTGAAGAGCTGGCTTGGATCTACCTGCCCACAGACCCACAGACGGGGACGGACAGGGGCTACTCTCCGAGGAGGTCCTGGCGGGAGGAGCAAGAAGCAGAGATGGGAGGCTGCCCAGCCCCACTCCTCCAGAAGCCCTTGTGAGGGACCCCATGAATTCACCCCCAGGCGCCCTGGGTGTTGGGAGGACACTGTGCTTCCTGTCCTGCCACCAGCGGGAATCTCTACTGTCCACGGGCTGATCGGGACTCCACAGAGCTCTTGAAAAGTTCTCGTACCAGTAAATTTTGGACTAAGGCACTTTTTTTTTCCTTTCCTCCAGGGCTGTCTCTGGGGCTCAGTGCCAGCACTACCAGCCCACGGCTCCTGGAGGCCATTTTTCCCATTTTATTGGACAGAACAGAGAGAAGTTGAGAGGGGAGAGGGAGATAGAGAGGGAGAGAGACAGAGAGACACCTGCAGACCTGCTCCTGAAGCTTCCCCCCCTGCAGGTGGGGAGACAGGGCCTCGAACCTGGGTCCTTGAACTTTGTAGTGTGTGCGCTTAACCAGATGTGCCACTGCCCGGCCTCTTAGGTAGATTTTCTTGCTTTCTTTTTTTGTTTTTAAACATGGAAGAAAGCACATCTTGGATCCATTCTTTGGAAATGTCTGCTTCTCCTCACCTCTCACATCCCTGGACACCCGTCCCCACGTGATCCCCCGCTGACTGGTGGGGGGGCATGTCCAGGGCAGGGGACGCAGGCCCCGGGGGCCTCACCCTCAGAGCAGACTGGGAATCTGGGTCTGGCTGTGAGCCCCACAAGCAGGGTGCTTCCAACAGGGAGGAGGAAGGGTGCCCCGAAAGGCAGACCCTGAGGCTCCAGCAGCTGCCTGCACCCCTCCACACCCTGCTCCCTCCCCTGTTCAGCGCCAAGGCTCCTGAGGAGGGAGCCGGCCTGGACAGCTCTCCGCAGGCCTCTGCTCACAGCCCGGACGGCTCAAATCCGAGGAAACCTTGGCAATTCTGCTCCCATATCTCTGAATTGGTATTTCAGTGACAGATGTTCGCTGCGGCAAAAACCTCTGTCAGAACAAAATTAGGTGATCTATCATTTTAAGATATGGTCTTCATATACTGTTTACTCGAAGACACCACTAGCCTCAAGCCAATTTTGACCAGGAACATTTTGTGATATGGAAGTGATTTGTATATCATCATTTTTGTGATAAATGGACACAGAATAACCCGCCACCAAGCAGTATTACAGTTAAAAGTCCTGCCCAGTAAATCTACGCCTGGCGTTATTACCACCCAGACGCAGCCGCACGGCTCCATTTCTTCCCTTTGAATAAGGCTGCCACTTGCTGGGGCGGCGGGGGGCAGGGGCACGCACCCCCACTCTTGGCCCACCGTTGTTCCTGAGTCAGCTCGGGGACACTTGGGGACACTGCTTTGGCCGGAGGCTCCCAGATCTCTGGGTGCTCCGGGCACCCGCCGAGCCCCCCGCTGTCCTGTCTGCAGGCAGGCGGCTGGGGAACAAAGCCAGGCGCTCCCCAGAGGAGCCCCCCACCTCGGGCACCAGGATGGGGCCAGGCGCCAGGGTGAAGGGGGCTGTCACCCTGCAGGGGACAGCAGAGTGTGAGCCTCTAAGCAGGTGCCAGGAACAATGGGGGGGCCTGGGGCAGGGGGCTTGCAGCCTGGTGGTGAGCTCAGGCCCAGGAGCTGCCCAGCAGGGGAAGACACCCACCCTGAGCTCACCCAGGGGTGCTGCTTTGGCATCCGTGCCCTGGAGGGAGCTCTGTGCTGTGGTCTCTCTTCCTCTCTTTTCTCTCCCCATCTCTTTCCAGCTCCCCTTTCTCTCTCTCCCTCTCTCTCTCTCTCTCTCTCTCCCTTTTTTCTTCTTTCTCTCCCTCCCTCCCTATCTTCCCCCATCTCTGAAGATTTCAGCCCTGTGCAGTGACACCTGGACAAAGGCAAAGGTAAACAGACGTAAAGTCCACGCAGATGACAGCCGGGCACAGCAGGGGCCTCGGGACCCGGGTCACTCACGCAGGCAGGCCCCCACGTCCACAGGGGCGAGGGCTGAGGGCATTGTTCTTGGTGTCAGAGAGGAGAGACGCCACAGCATGGCAGCGCCACCCACGGGGACTCTCCCTCATAACACTCTCTCGCCTCGGAGCAGCACAGTTATGGCGGGAGCAGGGTAGGGTCCCCAGGTCACTGAGAGACTGGCACTCTGGCCACACGGTCACAAGGGCAGGGCCATCTGCCCAGCTGCCCTCTCCTGTCCGCAGGGCCAGTGTGCTCCAGCCACTGTCACCATCCTCTGCCCAGTGCCCACAAAGCAGGAGGAGAGGACCAAGGGCCTGGGGGGGAGCAGGTGCCAAGCACCCCGAGAGAGACGTCACACCAGTACAGAACCCAGCACCCTTATTTCTGATGGGCATGGAGGGGGAACGGGCTCGGCTCGCAGACAAAGCAAGTCACAGTGGCCAGGACAGGGCCTGGGTTGACAAGGCCAGGGGGTCCCCAGAAACCCCTGTTCTGGAAAGCTCTCCTCTCCTGTCTCAGAATCTCAGCACCTCAGTCCTGGCTTTGGGGTGTGTGTGTTAGGGGGACAGTGACTGGGGTGCCCAGGACACCAAACAGTACCACCAGCCTGTCTCCCAAGCCCACAGGGAAGAGACGTCTGTCCCTGTCTCTGTCCCTGTCCCTGCACAGGGTCCCCACTGCTCAGCCCCTCACGGGCGGCCTGACTCTTAGGCAAGTCTGCGGCGGCTCTGGGACGGCCTGGCTAATGAGGGGGAAAGCCGTGACAGGCAGTGGGGGCTTGGGGCTCGTGGGGGAGTTCTGAATCATAAGCGAACGCAATCAGTTATGTTAAGCAGCATGGTCAGGTCAATGTAGCACAAAGAGCCATTAGACGCAAATCACGGCGACAAGGAACACTGCAGACACCACTCTTTTGTTCTGTGGAGTGGGGGGCCCAAGCCCACTTTCCGGGACTCCCCTGGGGCCCGCCGGGCGGACACAGTCACTCTGTCCTGGGATAGATGGCTCAGCCATCACGGGCATGCCCGGCAGGACAGATGTCCAGAGGGGACCCTTGGCCAGAGGCGTCTTTCCTGAGGGACGGGGTGGTGGGTGCGGGACTCCTGTGCTGTCCACCTCTCAGGCGGTGGACACAGGCCTGGGAACGGTGCCAAGGCCCCTGTGAGCTTCTTGGTGGTGGTGCAGGGCTAGGCTGGGGACAGACTGGCACTGTCCTCGGGACAAGGAGGGTGACTCTGGGGTGACTGACACCGGGTGGGTCACTGCTACCCAGACACACGTGGCCCAGACACAGGGATCAGCAGCAGGCTTGCTCTCAGCCTCCAGAAAGCAGGGTGCCCATGGGAGAGGCACAGAGCTGGGTACAGGCACACAGTGGTGACAGGGTGACAGGTGCGGTGACACTGACCTGGGTGGGTGGTTGGCTGGACGCACACGTGTGGGGTCAGCTCGACCCCTGGCCTCAACTCTGACAGGGTGTCCGACGCCCCCAGTCAGTTTATGATAGTCAGTGAGTCAGGCCTCAGGGATGGGTCTGTGTGAGGGCAGCTGCGGCGGCCTGAGTGAGGGGCAGCTCCTGTGCTGGGGAGATGCCCGGAGGAGGAGACGCCCGTGGGTGTGGCCCGGGTGGCAGAGCCCACTGTGGGCTGGTGAGCTCTGGTTGGGCTCACGTGGCCGTGGCGTCCCCGGGGGCATGGCCACAGGTGGGGGTCACCACACCGTCCCGAGGAGCCGCCCGGCTGCCACGAGGGTCCACGGGGGCACCTCACGTCCTGCTCAGGGATGATTAACGGGCGTCTCTCTCCCAGAATGTCAGGCTCTGCCTTTTTAACAACTGACCTTTTGCAGAGCAAGGCTGAACCCATAATTCCACCGTGCTCAGCTTCTTATTAGTGGAGTTAAAATTAATACTTGGGGGATGACGGGGAGGAGAGCGCAGTAAATCCTGGGGTACCCACCACCCCACCCTGCTGCCTGCTGACACCCGGGCCCAGAGGTGCCTGGCATACCCACCCACAGGGATGCAGGTAGTCGAGCGAGGGGGCTACCCTCCCCAGTCTGAAGGCCCCTTGTTCAGCTCAGCCCCAGATCCGCCAACATCCCTGCCCACCCTGGAACCCACCTGGGACCTGGGTGCCCCTGGCCACACTCTCCAGGCCCCTGTCCGCCTCTCTGAAGTGACCACTGTATGACCCGCCAAAGGCAACAGGGGCGCCAAGGCCACGTTCTGCACAGAGTGAAAGAGGGCCTGGGAGACAGAACCAGAACAGGCGTCGTGTGACCAGGCGGGAAGGGCGAGTGACCCCGGGGCTGGGTGCTTCCACGGGTGGGCCAGCCACGTCCACGTCCACACCCAACACTCTCAGGCTCCAGAAGGCTCTGAAGGGCCCGGGGGTGAGGAGCCGGGTGGAGAGCGCCAGCCCAAGGTCATCAGTCATCCTGAGGAGTCAGACATGGGAAGGTGCCGCTGCTGGGACCCTGGAGGGACAGGAGGCTCCCGCTGGGCGAGGGTGTGACAGCACTGGCCCACCCGAAGGCCAGAGTCTGTGAGACGACTTCCCAGTGACAGGGCTTTCAATGCAGAGCACCAGGTTCCCTTATTTTATTTCACCATCATCATTATTTGGTGGACAGAGACAAAGAGAAATCAGGAGGGAAGGGAGACAGAGGGAGAGAGACAGAGAGACCCCCGCAGCCCTGCTTCACCGCTCGTGAAGCTTTTCTCCCTACAGGTGGGGAGCCGGGGATGGAACCCGGGTCCTTGTGCTCTCTCGTGAGCGCCCAGCCAGCTAGGCCAAGGGAAGTGCTCCCTGTGGTGGCCAAGGTCGGCACCGCCCCTGTGTCTTTCTGCGTCTGCTGAGAGGAAAGTAGGTGTCTCACAGGTGACACCAGCTCACCAGGTACAAGTCATTGACACATGCTGTGGATGTGTGTCCAGAGACAGTGCTGGACCCACCTCTGCCCTCAACATCTCCCTCTCTCTCCAGCTTCAACCTCATGGTCACAGAACGGTTGCCATAGCTCCTGGAATCACATCTTCACACAAGTGCACCCAAAGCCTGGGGAGGGACGCTTCCGCATAAGTCTCCTTCATCAGGGAAGGCGGTTCTTTCCAAGAAGGGGCTGAGCCAGGGGGGCAGGGAAGGGGACAGCTCACAGGAAGCCCACTGCCTCCTCCCTTCCTGGTGCCCCCACCCCTGAGCTTCTGGGTCCTCTCACTGTGCCTGCTGTGTGGTCCCCGTGCTCCCCTAAGCTGCCGGGACCATTCCATCAGCCCCCCAGACACACACACACACCCACCCGACATCCAGGGTCCCGGAGGGCGGGGTCCCCTCTGAGCCAGGACCTGGTCTTGCAGGGACGCTCCCAGCGCCTCTCCCGTGGGCGGCCAGGTGTGGCCAGGGCCACCTGCTGTGGCCTGTATCACCCGCCACGAGGACCCCGTGACGTCACCTGGGAGCGTGGCTGTGTCCCCACGGGCGAGGGCAGCGGTCTCATGATTGAGGCTCCGCACGGGCGCGGTCTCCCAGAGAAGCAGCTCTTGACCCAGAATATCAGGATATTAAGCTGGGAAGAGACGTTCTGATGCAAATCATTCAATCTGTCCGCACATGCTCGCCGGGCCGGGCTCGGAATCGTGGGTGGGGGGAGCGGGCCCAGCTCTGTGTCATTAATTTCCTACTTTCCTCATTAACAAGTAAAATGTTTTCACTGCTTGAAAAGTTTTAATAAATAGAAAAAAGCTGTGCAGCTGACATGATTTTTAATGTAATATACAAGTGCTTTTAATATTTTCACACACATCAGGGATACATGGGGGGGTTACTAAGAGGGTCTGTGTGGGAAGGGGCTGCCAGCACTCTCACCCTGGGACCCCAGCCCTGGGTCCCTGCTGCCCCCGCCTGCCCCAGTGCCAAGCTCCTAGGACCCAGCCGGGTTACCTCTCTGGGGTCACCTCTCTGGGGTCATCTCTCTGGGGTCACCTCTTTGGAGTCACCTCTGTGGGGTCACCTCTCTGGAGTCACCTCTCGGGGTCACCTCTCTGGGGTCACCTCTCTTGGTCACCCCTCTGGGTCACCCCTCTGGGGTCACCTCTCTGGGTGACCTCTCTGGGTCACCTCTCTGGGGTCACCTCTCTTGGTCACCTCTCTGGGTCACCTCTCTGGGGTCACCTCTCTTGGTCACCTCTCTGGGTCACCTCTCTTTGTCACCTCTCTTGGGGTCACCTCTCTGGGTCACCTCTCTTTGTCACCTCTCTGGGGTCACCTCTCTGGGGTCACCTCTCTGGGTCACCTCTCTGGGGTCACCTCTCTTTGTCACCTCTCTGGGTCACCTCTCAGGCCTGGCTCTGCACACTTCTGTGTCAGACTCCTCGGGATTATGCCCCACTGGTCCACAGATCAAAGGTGAAGGGACGCACCCAGTGCAGTGAGGTGACCCCCAGACCAAGATGTGGCGAGGTCCCCGACTCTCCCCGACTCCCCTGCCACCATGGGGCAGGAGTGTCACCTCAGAGCTGGAGCTGAGGGGGTCCACGTCCCAGTCCTCCTTGTCCCCCGCTGGGCCCAGCTGCGTCCTGCACACACACTCACGCACCCCTGGGGGACACGCCACCCTCCCCAGTGTCCCCATGTCAGTCCCTGGTGCCGGCTCAGGTGAAGGGGGATGTCTGGCCAGTTTTGTGGCCCCAAGCCTGTCTACATGACCCACGGCCAAGCCCTCACCACGTTCTCAACGTCACCCACACAGCACCTAGAAGGCCCACCCGGGAGGAGTCTGGCGCCAGTGGCATGTCACTCAGCCAAAGCGAGACTCCGGTGCTTCTGAATTCCGCTCCGTGCACACCCCGCACCCTGCCTGACCCTGGGGAAGGCCGGCAGCCCAGCGAGCAAAGCCACAGACAGCAGTATCCTCAGAAACACAGGACACACTCACCACTCCAGACGGTCTGGCTGCCAGAATACAGAAAGGGGGTCACTGGATAAATCCCCCCACTCCCTCCGTGTGTGGGGCCTGGGGCTCCCACGGGCAGCCAGCGTCCATTCCCAGCCACTCCTCCACTCAGACAAGGGGCTGTTGGGGGACACCCTAGACCACAGCCTCCACCCATGCCACAGACGCTCTAATGGGCCATCAGAGAGCAGGCACACGATATGATCCCAAGCATACCACGTCCCTGGCAGCCCACGTCCCTGGTAGCCCTTGTCCCTGACAGCCCACATCCCTGGCAGCCCACGTCCCTGACAGCCCACGTCCCTGGCAGCCCTTGTCCCTGACAGCCCACGTCCCTGACAACCCACGTCCCTGACAGCCCACGTCCCTGACAACCCACGTCCCTGACAGCCCACGTCCCTGACAGCCCACGTCCCTGACAGCCCACGTCCCTGGCAGCCCATGTCCCTGGAGTCCACATCCCTGAGAGCCCACGTCCCTGGAACCTTGGAAGCCCACGTCCCTGGCAGCCCACGTCCCTGGCAGCCCATGTCCCTGACAGCCCACGTCCCTGGCAGCCCACGTCCCTGGCAGCCCACGTCCCTGGCAGCCCACGTCCCTGACAGCCCACGTCCCTGGTAGCCCTTGTCCCTGACAGCCCACGTCCCTGACAGCCCACGTCCCTGACAGCCCACGTCCCTGACAACCCACGTCCCTGGCAGCCCACGTCCCTGACAGCCCACGTCCCTGACAGCCCACGTCCCTGGCAGCCCATGTCCCTGGAGTCCACATCCCTGAGAGCCCACGTCCCTGGAACCTTGGAAGCCCACGTCCCTGGCAGCCCACGTCCCTGGCAGCCCATGTCCCTGACAGCCCACGTCCCTGGCAGCCCACGTCCCTGGCAGCCCACGTCCCTGACAGCCCACGTCCCTGGTAGCCCTTGTCCCTGACAGCCCACGTCCCTGACAGCCCACGTCCCTGACAGCCCACGTCCCTGACAGCCCACATCCCTGGTAGCCCATGTCCCTGGAGTCCATATCCCTGAGAGCCCACGTCCCTGGAACCTTGGAAGCCCACGTCCCTGGCAGCCCACATCCCTGGCAGCCCATGTCCCAGGCAGCCCACGTCCCTGACAGCCCACGTCCCTGACAGCCCACGTCCCTGGCAGCCCACGTCCCTGACAGCCCACGTCCCTGGTAGCCCACGTCCCTGACAGCCCACGTCCCTGGTAGCCCTTGTCCCTGACAGCCCACGTCCCTGACAGCCCACGTCCCTGACAGCCCACGTCCCTGGCAGCCCACATCCCTGGTAGCCCTTGTCCCTGACAGCCCACGTCCCTGGCAGCCCACATCCCTGGTAGCCCTTGTCCCTGACAGCCCACGTCCCTGACAGCCCACATCCCTGGTTGCCCTTGTCCCTGGAGTCCACATCCCTGAGAGCCCACGTCCCTGGAACCTTGGAAGCCCACGTCCCTGGCAGCCCACGTCCCTGGCAGCCCACGTCCCTGGCAGCCCACGTCCCAAGCTCACATGATGCCCACCTCTCCCTTTCCTTCTCAGAGCTGCGAGTGACTTTCCTGCTCTCAGGTGGAAGGCTCTTCCCTCCCAGAGAAGTCCCAGGCGGCTACGCCAAGCAGCCATTGGTTTGGAGCAGGTGAAGCAGGGACAGAGACACTGGGCGAGGGTGGACTCTGAGCCCTCACCCAAGGGACAGGGTCACCTGCGGCCAGGGAGCACCGCGTCCCTTGGGTCTGGCACCAGGAGGTCAGGGCCTAACCATCTGCTCCTCCAGCCCGGGGTGGGGGGGGGGCAGAAGGACGGGAAGCAGCACGCTCCCCTTCTCGGGTCCTCGAGCAGGTTCATGGCCACTTCTCAGGGCTGGACCCCGGGCCTTGCCAAGGTCGCCTCGGGGACCTGAGGTGTGCGCAGAATAAGTGGGAGGGGAGGGGGCCGGGCGGTGGTCCTCCTGGGCTGAGCACACACAGCACGAAGCGCAAGGGTCTGGGTTTGAGCCCCGGGTCCCTACCTGCGGGAAAGCTTCACAAACGTCGGAGCAGGTCTGCAGGTGTCTCCCCCTCTCTCTCTCTCTCCCTCTCCTACCATCTTCTCTCTGTCCTAGCCAATGAAATGGAAAAAATGGCCTCCAGGAGCAGTGGATTGGTAGTGCCGGCACACAGCCCCAGCGACAGCCCTGGAGGCAAAATAAAATAAAAAAGAAAGAAAGACAATAACAGAAATGGGAAAAGAGGTGAGTCTCAGACCCGAGCAAGGTGTGTGTCCAGAGGGAGGCAAAATAAAATAAAAAAGAAAGAAAGACAATAACAGAAATGGGAAAAGAGGTGAGTCTCAGACCCGAGCAAGGTGTGTGCCCACCGGCTCTGGGCTGCAGTGACCAGACACGGGGTATCCTCCATGACCTGGCAGGGCAACAGAAGAGAAACAAAGGCCAGAGCGTCTGGGAGGAGGCAGCCAGCTGACCGTCGGGACCCGCCACCAACAGGCCGTGGACAAGAACCTTACGCCTCCTCCCTGCAGCCTCCAGAGTAAGTGGCTTCAGCTGGCGGCAGGCTGGAAGATTAACAGGAAAAATCAATTGTAATAGATCAGAGCGACAGTTTAAAGGTAAAATAAAAGGTTTAAGCTGGCTTGGAATACCAAAGTGAGTGGAGCTGAGGCTTCCAGAAGACACACAAGGTCCCCGTGTTGGTCACACAGGCAGCGGCTGAGGACAGGGGAGCCCTGGACACGAGCAGGGAGCCGTGGGGGCCGGGAGTGGGGGCTCCCTTGCAAGAGACGGCACGGGGGGCCGGGAGACAGCTCAGCACGCAGAGTGCATGCCGTGTGCTAATTTTTATATTTTTATTTTCTTGCCTCCATGGTAATCACTGGGGCTCAGTGCCTGCACTATGAATCCACTGCTCCTGGAGGCCATTTTCATTTTTTTAAAAAATTTATTATTTCATTTTATTAGGTAGGACAGAGAGAAACTGAGAGGGGAGGGGGAGACAGAGAGGGAGAGAGACACAGAGACACCTGCAGACCTGCTTCACCACTTGTGAAATGTCCCCCCCTGCAGGTGGGGAGCCGGGGGCTCAAACCCGGGTCCTCGCGCTTAGTACTATGTGCACTTAACCGGGTGCTCCACTGCCCCCTGCCCCAGAGTGCACACTTCATCAAGCACAAGGAGTCCCATCCACTACCTGGGAGGGCACCAATACAAAGGAGAAGTTTCTTAGCAGTGGAGCACCTCATCGCAGACCCCTGCGAGCGCCCACCCGGCTCTGACCTGGCACGTTATGATCGGGCCCTCCTCAATCGCTATCAAACAGGCCATGGCCGGTGCGCCGCTATGTCCCATCGCTGGGGAGCCAGAGACGACCCGAACTGCCCCTGCGGCTCCAGACAGACTGTGACCCACATAGTCAACAACTGCCACCTCTCCAGATTCAAAGGAGGTCTCGAAACTTGACATCAGGCTCAAGCTGACGCTGTTGACTGGCTGCGGAAGAAGGGCAAACGCTAGAAGAAGAAGTGGAGCAGTTCTGCGGTGTGTCTCTTTCCTCTCCCTCTCTCTCCCTCTCCCTCTCTCTCTCTCGTCGGGCATTAAGCCAGCTCCCCTGAATTCCCGATACCATGGCCTATCTACGTAGTCACTGTTTGGCCTGAAAGATCCCCACCCAATTCCATCCCTTTGATCTGTCTTCTTTCTACCTCAAGACCTTCCCTGCCTGCAGGGTAACATTAATCCCACCAGTTAAAACCCTTGCAGCAGTTGCTAAGGAAGCTCCTACCTTAGCTGGCTCTTTCCTTTTCTCCACCCCCTTTCCTAGCCATTTCCTTTTCCGACTTGCCACTTCTGGTTCTATCCTATAAAAGCGTTGTCTCTGATCAATAAAGATACACTGCGTTCCCGCTCAGCCAGAGTTCCTGGTCTCTCTCCTGCCGAGTAAGCAGCACCCTTTCAGCACTTGGGAAGAAGAGCTTCAATCAGAATTCTAGTAAAGACAGAGTAGAACTGGAAACCTGGGTTCTAGGAGAGCTTAGAGACACACCCACAGGAGCACACAAGTCAGAGGGCCTCGTTCTTAATCCAGGGCTTGGCGCTAAGGGACCCGGCCAGCTGGGCACAGGGCGCTGCGGCCAGCGGGCCAGAGACAGCCTCAGACAGAGCCCACGGCACTCACCCAGATGGCCGCCCGGTGTCGGCGACAGGCCCTGGTGACGTGCTATGAAGAGTTCTGAAAACCAGCAGTGCTGATGACGGCCAGAAAGCAGAGTGGCAACAAGAAGCCCCAAAAGGGAGTTCGGACAGGAGCTCTCGAACCCTGACCCAAAGGGCCCAGCACACAGCCTGTCCAAGGACCGGCAGCGGGAGCTTCCCGGACACTTCAGGAGGCAAATGATGCTTAATGACACGAAAACGTTCAGTGACAACAGCAAGGCTGAACTTCCCCCCGAACAGCAATTCTGGAAAAATCATGTTTCCGACCCTTAGGAAAACAGTCCCAGGGCCAGACGGCGGTGCATCTGGTTAAACACTCACATTACCGTGCGCCAAGGACCCGGGTTCAAGACCACCTGCAGGGGGGAAGCTTCACGAGTGGTGAAGCAGGGCTGCAGGTGCCTCTCTGTCTTTTTCCCTCTCGATCTCCCTCTTCCCTTCTCAATTTCTATCTCTAATAATAAATCAAAGATTAAAAAAAAGAAAGATAATCTGGAACAGCAAAACAAGGCAGGCCCCAGATGTCCAGAGCCACAGCCACAGCCACAAAGCAAGAGACGCCACGGAGGGGCAGACGCCTGGCCGCCACAGACGTGCCGCAGGACATGGTGGACACCCGCAAGGACGGCGCAGGGGGACACGGGAGCTCACGCCACACACCCGCAGAGGCCAGGTGGGGAGCTGTGGTGTCGGGAACAGGCATTGCTCAGGTAGGCCAGCCTCAAGCTCGCTCCCCAGGGATGGGGACACACATCCACAAGAGACAGGGAACACAGGGTCTCCGCAACTCTGCTCAGAGCGGCCCTGAGTGCTCCCACACTGGACAGTCGCACGAGACACGGCCACCACTGACACCACGCTGCACAGGAAGCAAGCTGCAGGCACACCGCACCAACTCCCTTCAGGACAGAGGTCGGCTGTGAGGACAGACAGGGCGCGGGGCGGGAACTGCAGGGAGGGGCCTCCGGAAAGCTGTCTCGGTGGGGAACGTTTGTCTGCTGTGTCCGGCAGGCTGCTCCTGTCAGCTCTGCGTGACCCTCGCCTGCTGGACAGCAGGCCGCAGCCCCAGGGCAGTCCGAGCTCCCGGACATTCAAGTCTTTGCCTGTGACAGAGAAGACGGGCAGGAGCCTCTGAGAGGCAGGTGTCATTCTGTGCTGAGCTTAAACCTGCTGTCTTAAAAAAAAAAAGTATTCTTTTTTTGCATTTTTTATTAATGATTTAATACTGATTTAGAAAACTAGAAGATAGTAAGGGTTCAATTCCACACTGTTCCCACCACCAGAGCTCTGTGTCCCCATCCCCTCCACTGGACACTGCAGTGGTTCTCCCAAGGTCACAGATATGGGCTGACTTTATTGTTAAATTTTTTTTAATTATCTATTGGATAGAGACAGCTAGAAATTGAGAGGGGAGAGAGAGATAGAGAGGGAAAGAGACAGAGACCCCTGCAGCCCTGCCTCACCACTTTTGAAGTTTCCCCCTGCAGGTGGAGAGCAGGTGGAGACTGGGGGCTTGAACCTGGGTCCTTGTGCACTATAACATGTGCGCTCAACCAGGTGCATCCCCACCCGGCCCCTCTATCTATCTATCTATCTATCTACCTACCTATTAATCAATCTATCATCTATCATCTATTTATCTATCATCTATTTATCTATTAATCTAATCTATTAATCAATCTATGTATCTATCTACTAATCTGATCTATTAATCTAATCTATCTGTCTATTTATCTATGTATGTATCTATCTAATCTACCTATTAATCAATCTATCATCTATTTATCTATTAACCTAATCTATCAATCAATGTATCTATCTACTAATCTGATCTATTAATATAATCTATCAATCTAATCGATTAATCTAATCTGTCTATTTAATCTATCTACCTATTAATCAATCTATCATCTATTTATCTATTAACCTAATCTATCTATTAATCAATCTATGTATCTATCTACTAATCTACTAATCGGATCTATCTATTAATATAATCTATCAGTCTAATCTATTAATCTAATCTGTCTATTAATCTAATCAATTAATCTAATCTGTCTATTAATCTAATCTATCTATCTATCTATCTATCTTTTGGGGGGGCTTGAACTTTGGACTGTGGAGCCTCAAGCACAAGAGTCTCTCTGCAGAGCCATCATGCTGAACCTCCCACCCTCACTCCCTTTCTAGCTCATCCACACCTACTACTTCCGAGTGTCCCGCCTTTTCCTCTTCTCTCTCAGATAACAGAAACAGCAGCCGGCTTCCTCTGGCGCTTTTCAGATCCACTTTCCTTTCAGTGATGGGATAAAAACAAGGTTTCTAGGGACAAACATCTTGGGTTCCTGGTGGAACTGAGGTTCCTCTAACCATCTCCCCCACCACTCACCCCTCTGGGAGCATGGGCCAAAGATCTTTATGGGGAGCAGAAGGTGGGAGTTCTGGCTTCTGGAACTGCTTCTCTGCTGGACATGGGCGTTGGCAGGTGAATAAACACCCCCGGCCTGTGTCTGTCTGTCCCTGGTCAAACCTGCTATCTTCAGGGCAGCCATCTCACGCCAGGCTTTAAAGACCTTTCATCATTGGCCCAATGCTTCCTTCTGTTTCCTGCCCAAACCGCCCTCTTTGTATGTGAGGTCCCCCACATTTTGCAAACCTGTCTATAAAAGGACCCCGGGCCCCCAAGGGGACGCCGTCTGTTGGCTACACACGCTCACCAAACTCAGTCCACACCGGGCAGCTGGCTTTAGGAATTCTGCAATGTGCTTTTGCCTTTGCCTTATTTTTTTTTCTTTCAATTTTAAAATTATTGTTTTTTTAATTTATTTAAAAAAGGAGACATTAACAAAACCATAGAATAAGAGGGGAACAACTCCACACAATTTCCACCACCAGAGCTCCGTATCCCATCCCCTCCCCTCCCCTGATAGCTTTCCTATTCTTTATCCCTCTGGGAGTATGCCTTGGTTTTTCCTTGATCACTGCAGTGTTTACTAAGATAAACAGTTTCCCCTCCTCTCCTCTCCTCTCCTCTCCTCTCCTCTCCTCTCCTCTCCCCAGCACCCAGAGACCTGCCTGGTCACGTGACACAGCCCAAGGGGCCAGACAAGGTCCCCACTGCCGCCGTGGACTCAGAGGGGTGGACCTGCATTCCTTCCCCACACGGGCCCTGCACCTAGGACTGCTCCCTGCACCTAGGACTGCTCCCTGCACTCAGGGCTGCCCAGCCAGTCTATCTTGGCGTTACTCTCGATCGCACTCTGTCATTTCACGAACATCTCATGAAAACTGCAGCAAAGGTGGGCGCGAGGAATCACATCATTGCAAGACTGGCCAGCTCCTCATGGGGCGCGAGCGCTTCCACACTGCGATCATCCTCTCTGGCATTATGCTATTCCACTGCAGAATACTGTGCCCCAGTATGGTTCCGTAGCCCCCATGTCCACTTGGTCGATTCCAAATTATATTCCTCCATGAGGATAATTTCTGGAACCATCCGTTCCACCCCGGTTCCATGGCTGCCAGTTCTTAGCAACATCGCCCCGCCAGATATTCGTCGGGATGCGGCATCATCTAAGTTCATTTCCCATGTCTACGCTCGACCAGACCTGCCAATATACGCGGATATCTTCGCCCACCCTGTTCAATGCTTGACGTCTCGTCACCCAATCTGGTCCCCTACGCCTACACTGAACTTCTCTGTTCCAGACTCTTAGAAACAGAGTTGGCAGTCAGCTGACGTAAAGAACAAACACCTCATCACAGACCCCTGCGAGCGTCAACCCGGCTTTGACCTAGCACCTTATGATCGGGCCCTCCTCAATCGCTATCGAACAGGCCATGGCCGGTGCGCCGCTATGTTCCATCGCTGGGGAGCCAGAGACGACCCGAACTGCCCCTGCGGCTCCAGACAGACTATGACCCACATAGTCAATGACTGCCACCTCTCCAGATTCAAAGGAGGTCTCGAAACTTGAAGTCAGGCTCCACCTGACGCTGCGGACTGGCTGCGGAAGAAGGGCAAACGCTGGAAGAAGGACTGCTCCCTGCACCCAGGGCTTCTCCTGGTTGGTGTCAGGACTTCACTTTTCTCCACCATCCGCGGTGCCCCCATGAGGTGCTGGGGTCCAAGCCCCCGCCATTACAGCATGAGCCACACGTTCTGTAAGGTGAGCTCCCCTGCCCCGTACCTCCTGATTCCCGGAGGGCAGTGTGCTCGTTGCCCCAGGTGCACAGAGCAAGGCTGGAGGCCTGTCCTGTCCAGCAGACACTCAGCTGTGGCTGGCAGGGGAGCCCTGGCCGGCACCCCGTCCCCAGGAGCCCCTCCTGGCTAAGGTCACAAAGGACAGGTGTGAGAGCAATCCCCCTCCTCCCTCTGAGGTGCTGATCTCGGCAGCCTCCACTTCTTCAACTTCTTTTGCCTTTATTGGGGGATTAACGGTTTACAGTCAACAGTGAAACACAGTCCTTGGCTCATGTGTAGTGCCTCTCAGTTCCCTACATGACACCCCCACCCGCACCAGCCCCTCCTCCGCCATCATGTTCCAGGACCTGAACCCTTCCCCACCCGGAGTC
Organism: Erinaceus europaeus; assembly: GCF_950295315.1. Lineage (NCBI taxonomy): Eukaryota > Metazoa > Chordata > Mammalia > Eulipotyphla > Erinaceidae > Erinaceus > Erinaceus europaeus. Next base: position 1,246,159 of record NC_080175.1, read on the forward strand.
CTTGACTTTGGGGTGACACACCAAACCCAGTCCCAGTTCTGCTTGGAGTTCCCCCTTCTGTCCCTATTTGTTTCTTCAGCTTCTTCCCCAAGTTCACAGTCAACTTTTTTTTTTTTTTCTGTCACCAGGATTACTGCGGTGCCAGCAAGACTAATCCACCATCCCACAATCCAGGCAGCCACTTCCCTACTATTTCTTTCCTTCTAAATTTATTCATGAAATAGGACAGAGAGGAATTGAGAGTGGAGGGGAGACAGAAAAGGACAGAGGGGGCCAGACGGTGACGTACCCAGCTAGGTACACACAGTACTAAGGGCAGCGACACACTCAGGTTCAAGCCCCCACTCCCCACCTTCACAAGCGGTGAAGCAGGTCTGCAAGTGCCTATCTTTCTCCCTCTCTCTTGCTCTCTTCCCCTTCTCTCTCTATTGATTTTTTAATTTGTTATTGAGTAGAGACAGAAAAATTTAGAGGGAAAGAGAAGGCAGAGAGAGGGAAAGAGACAGAGAGTCACCTGCAGCCCTGCTTCACCACTCAGGGCCTTGAACCCAGGTCCTTGCTCACTGTAACGCGGGTGTAACCAGGTGTGCCACTACCTGCCTGGCCCTGCTCCCTCTCTCTCTCCCTCTCCCCCTCTCCCTCTCTCTCTCTCCCTCTCCCCCTCTCCCTCTCCCTCTCTCTCTCTCCCTCTCCCCCTCTCCCTCTCTCTCTCCCTCTCCCCCTCTCCCTCTCCCTCTCTCTCTCTCCCTCTCCCCCTCTCCCTCTCTCCCTCTCCCTCTCCCTCTCTCTCTCTCCCTCTCCCCCCCTCTCTCCCCTTCCTCTCTCACTTTCTCTCTGTCCTGTCCAATGAAATGGAAACAATGGTAGCCAGGAGCAGTGGCTTCCTAGTGCCGACACTGAGCCCCAGCGATACCCCTGGAGGCAAAGAGAGAGAGAGAGAGAGAGACAGACAAAGACAGAGAGAAATACCTGAAGCCCTGCTTCATTGCTCACGAATCATCCCCCTTGCAGCTGGAGAATGGGGGCTCGAACCCAGGTCCTTATCTTGGGAGCATGTGTGCTTGGCCGGGTGCCCCACTGCCCAGCCCCTCGCTTGCCCACAGAGGACCCCGGCGGCACTTTCTGGGACACTCTCTGCAAACAGCCACCCTTGACACACGGGCATTTCTCAGTGGAGACGCCGCGGCCAGGCTGTCCTCCTGGAGAGTGCGCACCCTGTAGGCCCCTTCGCTCGCTCTCAAAGGATCCGTCGGTCACACCCCGGCTGCCCAAATTGTGCGTGACACCCACTCGCTGGCTCGGGAGTGAAGAGGCGGCCAGCAGCCGTGTCCCACAGAGAGAGGACGGCAGGCTGCCGTGAGGTGGTTCATTTCTGTCACACACGCCCCGTGTCCCCGAGCGCGTCTTGCGGGCACTCACCTGGCTCCCGGCGTGCCCCCTCTGGGCAGCTGGATCCCATGCAGGCCCTGCTCACAGCCTGAGAGCTCGATGGGCCCCAGGGGGCTGGCCACCGTCGTGCACGTCACCTCACAGGCCGAGCCCATCGCCCTGGAACATGAAGGGACAGTTTCACGGCAAGTGAGACGGGGAGCGGGGAGGCCACCCCTGCCCAGGCAGCAGCCTGCCTGCCCGCAGCCTGGGCCCTGGGGGTGGGCTTCTCACACCTGTCCTGCCCTCACTTCCTGGGCTGGGCCCACGCGCGCCCCAGGGCAGGCCGGCACCCAGGCCTGGGAAGGGGGCTCCGGCTGCTGTCACGTCCAGCCAGGATGCAGGCAGAGACAGCCTCTCTCTGCTGCCAGTGTGAAGTGCTCTGAAGGCTGAGGGAAGCTTCTCTCATCTCCCTTTATAGGACCGGCCGCCCCCGAGGCTGGACCCCTTGGTCCTGACCATGGCCCGCCCTCCCCGCCTCGGCCCTGCCTGTACACATCACAGACTGTCCTTCAAACACCCGTCCACGCCGGGGCCGGCAGACCCCCAGGGCAGCACACAGGGCTGGCTTCAGCAGTCCCAGGCCCAAGCCCCAGGGTCCAGAGGTCTGTGGGCCCCCCCAGGCTCTGAAGGGTGTTTCCAGACTTGGGTGGACAGGGCCGGTGGGAAGCGTCAGGGGCAGGTGGGGTGGAGAAGCCACTGTGGATCCAGAGCCGGGAAGCAGCAGGACCCCAGCCCCCCCGCACACACACAACAGTGAGAGCCGCCTGGCCTGGGCCATCTGGGGGAGCCGGCGCGCCCCACCCTGGGGGGCCATCTGTGGAGGCAGGGCCCACACTTTGGGGCTTCCCTACCCAACCTTGAGCTCGGCTCCACAAGACACTTGAGCTCCCCAAAGCACCCTGCTGACATGATACCCCCACTTCAGCAAAGGAGGCTGCACAAGGTCCAGGAATGTCCAGGGGGCCCTGGTGGTGGTGCACCCGGTTAAGCATACATGCTACGAAGCACAAGGACCCTCGCAAGGATCCGGGTTCGAGCCCTGGCTCCCCACCTGCAGGAAGGAAGCTTCACGAGTGGTGAAGCAAGTCTGTAGGTCTCTCTGTCACCCCTCCTCTCAACTTCTCTTTGTCTCTATCCATAAAACGGACAAAGCGGCTGCCGGGAACAGGGGTTCCTAGTGTCGGCACTGAGCCCAGTGGGAACCCTGGAGGTTAAAAGGGGCTGTGGCTCATGGCCAAGGGTCTCTGGGCACCTGGGTGTCACAGCAGTGGGCACAAAACTTGAGAACACAGGCTCTGGCAGGAAAGGAGTGTGGACACCACAGTCTGTCACTCTCCCCGCGGTGCTCACCGGCTCTGCTTCCCCAAACCCCAGGGACACCAAGTAGGCAGCCCTGCCCTCCCCCCGGGGGACTGCCGATGCCCCACGAGCAGCCTTCCTTTCTCGGGAGCAGGGGGCAGGCACGGCCCTTTGGGGGGGGTCTCGTTGGTCAGTGACAGCAGGGTGGATGGGAAGGGGGCATCACACACAGGCCCCGAGGCCCCGTGACCTGGGGCGGGGCAGGGCACAGTGACCAGTCAGAGTGGACCCAGCAAAGACCCTGCTAGAAAGCCTGTGGGCAGGAGGCCCACACTGGGGGCATCACCCGCTTGGCCAGGCCCCCAGCCCCTGCAGAGCCGGGGTCTCCCATTAGGAAGGAAGCAAAGACACCAGAAGGCAGCCAGCCCCCCACGTGCTGGTCTTTGTCGTTCATTTCCTGAACAGATCGTGGTGCCAGGCCCTCCCAAGAGGAGTCTGGCATGGAGCCCTGCATGGCTGGCCCTTGGGTGGCCCGTCACCTGCCCCGACTGGGACTCTCCAGAGGGAGCTGGAAGGAGAGTGCTGGGCCTCCAGACGCTCGCGTCCCCCTGCAGAGAACAGTCCTGGGGGCAGGGGTGAGGCAGGCACCCTGCAGAAGATGCACTGGCCTTCCTCCTGGGTGCCCCCCAAAAGACACTCGTCACAGGACCTGGGCAGGCAGCTCTCCTGTCCCGTCCCTGACGGGCTGTCCCCAGACACCAACCCCGACTCTGCTGGCACTCAGGACACAGGCGGCCTCTCCAACCTGACCGGCGACACGCAAAGAGCCACCTGCCCGCCCGGCCATGCTGTGCTGGAAGCTGCCACCAGGACCACACTGCCCCGTCCGTCCATCTGTCCATCCCAGAAGTGGGATGATCACACCCTGGGTGGAAGGGCCCCATCTCTGAGGTGATGCTTGCCTTCTGTGCCCGGGCCCTGGGAACAAAACCTGCCCTTCCAAAAGCTAGCGCGGACACTGAGTCTTGTCACTGCACCGCCCGGCTGGTGGCTGCCTGTAAATGGTCCTCAGACGAGATGCCACAGGCCGCCAGGAAACGGAGTGGGAAGCCCATGGGGAACGCGGTCCTGAGCCTTGGGGTCACACCACAACTAACCGCTTTGCTTTCTATTCTTTTATTGAACTTAACGGTTTCACTTCTTTTTTTAAAACCTCGTGTGTGTGTTCAGTGGGTAGCGACAGAGAGAAACTGCGGGGTAGGGGGGGAGGCAGAAGGGAGAGACAAGAGACCACCGCCTACAGCCCTGCTGCAACACCTGTGAAGCTTTCCCCCTGCAAGTGGGGACCGGGGGCTTGAACCTGGGTCCTTGCAGTCAACCAGGGGCGCCAACCCCTGGCCCCAATTCTTCAAACCTAAGAGCCTAACTGATCACCAAGCAGCGTTTGACGTCTTTCGGGCCATGTGCTTTTAAAGGGTGGGGCTGGCTGCTTCCCACTCCAAGACTCTCCACAGAACAGGGGCACAAAGGTGTTTCTGGGGAGAAGAAACAGGCTTCCCATAAAGACGAGGGATGGTGGCCACTCTTCACACCACTAAGCCTCAGTACCCAAGTTGCAGATGCTGCCATGACACCATCCTGACTTCCCTGGGCAGACGCCCTCACCCAGGTGTCCTGGAGCCTCCCCTCCCCAGAGCCCTGCCCCATTAGGGACAGACAGACACAGGCTGCACCTGCTGCTCCCCATAGAGAATCTGGGTCCAGGCTCCCAGAGGGGGAGATATTTAGGGAAAGATGAGCAGAGAACTCGAACCCCAACTCCACCATGACTCGAAGTGTCTTTCACCAGGAAGCTTATTTTTTGTACCATCACTGAAAGGGAAGGGAATCTGGGAAACAGAAGTCAGGTACTGTTTCTCTTCTCTGAGAGAAAAGAGGAAAAAATGGACACTCAGAAGTAGTAAGAGGTGTAGGGGTTACTTAGAAAGGAAGAGATAGCAGGAATGTGGAAAAATGGAGAGTATATCTATCTATCTATCCCCTGTGGGAGAACTATTGCAGTTTCCAGTGGAGGGGATGGGGACACAGAGCTGGCGGCAGGAACAGTGTGGAATTATACACTGTTGTCATACAATTTTGTAACTCAATATTGAATCACTGATGAAATAAATATAACTTAGATCAGTTTTTTTTTTTTGTTTGTTTGCCTCCAGGGTTATTGCTGGGGCTCGGTGCCTGCACCATGAATCCACCGCTCCTGGAGGCCATTTTCCCCCCTTTTGTTGCCCTTGTTGTTGTAGCCTTGTTGTGGTTATTATTGTTGTTGTTGATGTCGTTCGTTGTTGGATAGGACAGAGAGAAATGGAGAGAGGAGGGGAAGACAGAGAGGGGGAGAGAAAGACAGACACCTGCAGACCTGCTTCACCGCCTGTGAAGCGACTCCCCTGCAGGTGGGGAGCCGGGGGCTGGAACCGGGATCCTTACGCCGGTCCCTGTGCTCTGCGCCACGTGCACTTAACCCGCTGCACCACCGCCCGACCCCCAGATCGGTTTTTTAAAAAGAAAGAAACCAGAGAAAAGGGTCATGATGCATTTAGAACAGTGGCATGAATCCACTGCTAGCAAACAGTCAAAAACAATCAAAGTCCCCTCAGCACAGAGGCAAGACGGCATTTTGAAATGAGATCACTGCAGGGTCGGCAGACCAGCATTTTTTAAATTAAGCTTTTTGGGGCAATAACGGTGGTGATTAGATTTGAGTGTGGAGTTAAAATGTAACAGCATGAGAGGGCCCAAAAGAATCTCGTCTCATCCAGCAGCTGAAGAAGGCGACCTCAGGTAAAGCAGCGTCCACGGGAAGTGCAGGTTAATCACCAGGCGAGAAATATCAAGCACGTGTCACAGGAGGGTTAGCAGAGCAAGACCCAGACAAGCAACGGGCCGGGACAGGGCAGTGGCACACCTCCACCTGGGACGCCCCCACACAGGACACCTGACCTGAAGCATCACCACCTGTGCCACCCCCACCTGACCCACCTAGACCACCGCCATCTGGGGCCCAACACCTGGAACCCGGTGCCACCTCCATCCACGGACACCTGGCCACGGCTCCCTTCCACACACAGCTGCAGCTCCACAAAGAACTGATCACTGGCGCCACAGACCGGGAAACAAGAAAACCAAACAGACCCTTCAGAGCATAGGCACAGCTCCACAGAGACATTCCCTGCTGGTCGAGACGAAAGCCTCCCCCCACCCCTCACTCACACACACACACACACACACACACACACACACACACACACCAAGCAAGCCAGTCTAATTGGGTTCCCATGGCAACTGCACAATTAGGTCTCCAGCCTGAGGTCCCCAAGGCCCAGTGCACACTTGTGAAATGCACTTCAAACAGCTCCAAGGGCCCCACGTCCCAGCCCCACCAGCAGTCCCAGCCCCACCCTCACCACCAGCCACAGAGACATTAAGTCACACCCAGAATGCCACCCTGCAAAGCTCAGCTCACACCTCAGGGTTCTGGGAACAGCTGGGCGGGGCCCGAAGCTGCCCACCCACCCACCCCCCATCAGACCTCGAGCATCGATCTTGGACGAGCCAATCAATCGCTAACAATTAGATTATAAGACGGCCCTCAAGGTTAATCACGTTCTTAGAGACACTCGCTAGAAATCGGCGTGACACTACACAGCCCCACTAATGATGACCAAAGAAAATGCAAGTGTGAGCCTAGCCCACCCGCCAAACATTCATGTCAAGATGCAGGATGCAGGGCACAGCTGCCCTGCTGCCAGACAGACACCTCTCCTGCCACCCCAGACTGATGTGGGCTGGGTCCAGGATGGCCTACCCGCTGAGGCACAAGCCAGAGCTCAGAGGGCAGCCTGAGGCCGTCGGCGAGGCCGTCGGCGGGCACCTGACAGCCCCCACACAGAGCAGGGGCCCATGTGTGACCAGGCAGGAAGCGGCCATCTCCCCCTGACAGGCTCCCCCACCTGGGCCCCTGGAGGGAAACCGGCCTTGGTGAGAGCTATCTCTCCTTGGCCTACCCTCAGCAGAGATCTCTGACACTTCTCAGAGACAGCTTGGCATGAGAACTCAGGGACTGTGTGGTCCTCAGCTACAGGGAGACCCCAGTGCTCAGCTACAGAGAGACCCCAGTGCTCAGCTACAGGGAGACCCCAGTGCTCAGCTACAGGGAGACCCCAGTGCTCAGCTACAGGGAGACCCCAGTGCTCAGCTACAGGGAGACCCCAGTGCTCAGCTACAGAGAGACCCCCAGTGCTCAGTTACAGAGAGACCCCAGTGCTCAGCTACAGGGAGACCCCAGTGCTCAGCTACAGGGAGACCCCCAGTGCTCAGTTACAGAGAGACCCCAGTGCTCAGCTACAGGGAGACCCCAGTGCTCAGCTACAGAGAGACCCCCAGTGCTCAGTTACAGAGAGACCCCAGTGCTCAGCTACAGAGAGACCCCAGTGCTCAGCTACAGGGAGACCCCAGTGCTCAGCTAGAGGGAGACCCCAGTGCTCAGCTACAGGGAGACACCCAGTGCTCAGCTACAGAGAGACCCCAGTGCTCAGCTACAGAGAGACCCCCAGTGCTCAGCTACAGGGAGACCCCCAGTGCTCAGCTACAGGGAGACCCCCAGTGCTCAGTTACAGAGAGACCCCAGTGCTCAGCTACAGAGAGACCCCCAGTGCTCAGTTACAGAGAGACCCCAGTGCTCAGCTACAGGGAGACCCCAGTGCTCAGCTACAGGGAGACCCCAGTGCTCAGCTACAGGGAGACCCCAGTGCTCAGCTACAGGGAGACCCCCAGTGCTCAGCTACAGGGAGACCCCAGTGCTCAGCTACAGGGAGACCCCCAGTGCTCAGTTACAGAGAGACCCCAGTGCTCAGCTACAGAGAGACCCCAGTGCTCAGCTACAGGGAGACCCCAGTGCTCAGCTACAGGGAGACCCCAGTGCTCAGCTACAGAGAGACCCCCAGTGCTCAGTTACAGAGAGACCCCAGTGCTCAGCTACAGGGAGACCCCAGTGCTCAGCTACAGGGAGACCCCAGTGCTCAGTTACAGGGAGACCCCAGTGCTCAGCTACAGGGAGACCCCCAGTGCTCAGCTACAGGGAGACCCCCAGTGCTCAGTTACAGGGAGACCCCCAGTGCTCAGCTACAGAGAGACCCCAGTGCTCAGCTACAGAGAGACCCCCAGTGCTCAGCTACAGGGAGACCCCCAGTGCTCAGTTACAGAGAGACCCCAGTGCTCAGTTACAGGGAGACCCCAGTGCTCAGCTACAGGGAGACCCCAGTGCTCAGCTACAGGGAGACCCCAGTGCTCAGCTACAGGGAGACCCCCAGTGCTCAGTTACAGAGAGACCCCAGTGCTCAGCTACAGGGAGACCCCAGTGCTCAGCTACAGGGAGACCCCAGTGCTCAGCTACAGGGAGACCCCAGTGCTCAGCTACAGAGAGACCCCCAGTGCTCAGTTACAGAGAGACCCCAGTGCTCAGCTACAGGGAGACCCCAGTGCTCAGCTACAGGGAGACCCCAGTGCTCAGCTACAGAGAGACCCCCAGTGCTCAGCTACAGAGAGACCCCAGTGCTCAGCTACAGAGAGACCCCAGTGCTCAGCTACAGAGAGACCCAGTGCTCAGCTACAGGGAGACCCCCAGTGCTCAGCTACAGGGAGACCCCAGTGCTCAGCTACAGGGAGACCCCCAGTGCTCAGCTACAGGGAGACCCCAGTGCTCAGCTACAGGGAGACCCCCAGTGCTCAGCTACAGAGAGACCCCAGTGCTCAGCTACAGGGAGACCCCAGTGCTCAGCTACAGGGAGACCCCAGTGCTCAGCTACAGGGAGACCCCAGTGCTCAGCTACAGGGAGACCCCAGTGCTCAGCTACAGAGAGACCCCCAGTGCTCAGCTACAGAGAGACCCCAGTGCTCAGCTACAGAGAGACCCCAGTGCTCAGCTACAGAGAGACCCAGTGCTCAGCTACAGGGAGACCCCAGTGCTCAGCTACAGGGAGACCCCAGTGCTCAGCTACAGAGAGACCCCCAGTGCTCAGTTACAGAGAGACCCCAGTGCTCAGCTACAGGGAGACCCCAGTGCTCAGCTACAGGGAGACCCCAGTGCTCAGTTACAGGGAGACCCCAGTGCTCAGCTACAGGGAGACCCCCAGTGCTCAGCTACAGGGAGACCCCCAGTGCTCAGTTACAGGGAGACCCCCAGTGCTCAGCTACAGAGAGACCCCAGTGCTCAGCTACAGAGAGACCCCCAGTGCTCAGCTACAGGGAGACCCCCAGTGCTCAGTTACAGAGAGACCCCAGTGCTCAGTTACAGGGAGACCCCAGTGCTCAGCTACAGGGAGACCCCAGTGCTCAGCTACAGGGAGACCCCAGTGCTCAGCTACAGGGAGACCCCCAGTGCTCAGTTACAGAGAGACCCCAGTGCTCAGCTACAGGGAGACCCCAGTGCTCAGCTACAGGGAGACCCCAGTGCTCAGCTACAGGGAGACCCCAGTGCTCAGCTACAGAGAGACCCCCAGTGCTCAGTTACAGAGAGACCCCAGTGCTCAGCTACAGGGAGACCCCAGTGCTCAGCTACAGGGAGACCCCAGTGCTCAGCTACAGAGAGACCCCCAGTGCTCAGCTACAGAGAGACCCCAGTGCTCAGCTACAGAGAGACCCCAGTGCTCAGCTACAGAGAGACCCAGTGCTCAGCTACAGGGAGACCCCCAGTGCTCAGCTACAGGGAGACCCCAGTGCTCAGCTACAGGGAGACCCCCAGTGCTCAGCTACAGGGAGACCCCAGTGCTCAGCTACAGGGAGACCCCCAGTGCTCAGCTACAGAGAGACCCCAGTGCTCAGCTACAGGGAGACCCCAGTGCTCAGCTACAGGGAGACCCCAGTGCTCAGCTACAGGGAGACCCCAGTGCTCAGCTACAGGGAGACCCCAGTGCTCAGCTACAGAGAGACCCCCAGTGCTCAGCTACAGAGAGACCCCAGTGCTCAGCTACAGAGAGACCCCAGTGCTCAGCTACAGAGAGACCCAGTGCTCAGCTACAGGGAGACCCCCAGTGCTCAGCTACAGGGAGACCCCAGTGCTCAGCTACAGGGAGACCCCAGTGCTCAGCTACAGAGAGACCCCAGTGCTCAGCTACAGGGAGACCCCCAGTGCTCAGCTACAGGGAGACCCCAGTGCTCAGCTACAGGGAGACCCCAGTGCTCAGCTACAGAGAGACCCCAGTGCTCAGCTACAGGGAGACCCCAGTGCTCAGCTACAGGGAGACCCCAGTGCTCAGCTACAGGGAGACCCCAGTGCTCAGCTACAGGGAGACCCCCAGTGCTCAGCTACAGGGAGACCCCAGTGCTCAGCTACAGGGAGACCCCAGTGCTCAGCTACAGGGAGACCCCAGTGCTCAGTTACAGAGAGACCCCCAGTGCTCAGCTACAGGGAGACCCCAGTGCTCAGCTACAGAGAGACTCCCAGTGCTCAGTTACAGGGAGACCCCAGTGCTCAGCTACAGGGAGACCCCAGTGCTCAGCTACAGAGAGACCCCCAGTGCTCAGCTACAGAGAGACCCCAGTGCTCAGCTACAGGGAGACCCCAGTGCTCAGCTACAGGGAGACCCCAGTGCTCAGTTACAGAGAGACCCCCAGTGCTCAGCTACAGGGAGACCCCAGTGCTCAGCTACAGGGAGACCCCCAGTGCTCAGTTACAGAGAGACCCCAGTGCTCAGCTACAGAGAGACCCCCAGTGCTCAGTTACAGAGAGACCCCAGTGCTCAGCTACAGAGAGACCCCAGTGCTCAGTTACAGGGAGACCCCAGTGCTCAGCTACAGGGAGACCCCCAGTGCTCAGCTACAGGGAGACCCCAGTGCTCAGCTACAGGGAGACCCCAGTGCTCAGCTACAGGGAGACCCCAGTGCTCAGTTACAGAGAGACCCCAGTGCTCAGCTACAGAGAGACCCCCAGTGCTCAGCTACAGGGAGACCCCCAGTGCTCAGCTACAGAGAGACCCCAGTGCTCAGCTACAGGGAGACCCCCAGTGCTCAGCTACAGGGAGACCCCAGTGCTCAGCTACAGGGAGACCCCAGTGCTCAGCTACAGGGAGACCCCAGTGCTCAGCTACAGGGAGACCCCAGTGCTCAGCTACAGGGAGACCCCGGTGCTCAGCTAGAGGGAGACCCCCAGTGCTCAGCTAGAGGGAGACCCCCAGTGCTCAGCTAGAGGAAGCCCCATCTCATGAAGGCAACTCTTACCAGAAACAAGTTTCGGGCTCCAACACATGCTGGGTGTCACCGCTGTTGGTGGTTTGGGGTTCAGGGGCCATCTGCCCAGGATGCCTCAGGACACAGAGTTGGCAGAGCCCAGCCCCCTTCTTAGCCGATGCCTCTGAGGTCTCAGGCCAGGATGCAGAAGCAGGAGCTCACAGGACGCCCCCCCACCCAACACACCCCAGTCCCTGCAGCCTCCGAGCTCTTGGTGACTGACGGTCTACGCAGGGCATGTCTGCCTAGGGCATGCTTCACTCTGGCTTTTTGGGGGGACAGCCCAGTGCCCCTTCATCACTGGGGCTCCCCAGGGGCTGTGCGTGGTGCCCCATGCGATGCCAGGCTTGAACACAGGTCCACACAGGGCAAAGTGCAGGCCCTCCCAGGGGGGCCACACCTCCGTCCTTCCGCTAGCCGCACGTCAGAAGGGGCTTTGCGCCAGGGACCCCTCACAGAGCAGGGAGCTGCCCAGGCCCCGACTCTACCCACCCCACCCAATGCGCACCACAGTGTCTCCGGCCTCTCTCTCCTGTCTCTGAGAGACACTGGGGGTTGGGACACATATCAAATGGGGTAAGAGCTCTCTAGAGAAATGCCACTTCTTCCTATCGAGGCGCCGCTGTGCAGAAGTGGCCAGGGGACATCCGCGTCACCAGGCCTCACCCCCAGTTCCCAGGCTCAGGGGCAGGGAGGGGCCCCCAGACTCAGGGGAAGGAAGGATCCCATACTCAGGGGCAGGGGACGTTCCCTAGACCCAGAGGCAAGAAGGGCCCCCAAAGGAGAAAGTCCCCCAACTCAGGGGCAGGGCATATCCCTCAGGCCCACCAAGGCCATGGCAGCTCTCCTGTCCCACCCACCCCCTTTCTGGTGAAAAGAGCCACCAGAATGGGACGGAAAAGGCGCCTGTGGGCACATCACCCTGGCTGGGTGGCTGTGACACTCTGCCAGAAGCTTCTGCTCCTAGGAGGCAAAGGTCAGGGAGGGCAGCTCAGCCTTCCGGAAAGTTCTGGCGACTGTGCACAGGCTCCGAGGAGCAGGGTCCAGGCCGAGATGCCGGGCCAAGCTGTGTTCAGGGAGCAGGGACACAGAAGGGAGACTGCCAGGGGGCCGCGGGTGGGGCTACCTCAATGCCCCCACGACCTGAGGACGACAGCAGACCACGGGGAGCGAGACCCCAGGCAGCACTGTCCTGACACTCTGTCCCCAAGGAGCCTCGCAGCCTGAACCCTAGCCAGGTTCAAGGGCTGGGGGGCTCGCACACGGGAGGCTGTCTCAGAACTCTGGGTGCTGGCAGGGAAGTCGGGGTCTCCCACTGGGGGCCACGCAGCTCCCCTCGAGGCTCTAGCCCCTTGCGGCGTGCCCTGGGGGGTCCCGGGTCAGCCACAGGGCAGCGCAGGGGCTGCGGGCAGACAGAGGGCCTGTGTGCAGACCCCGCAGGTGAGCGCTCAGGCTCAGGGGCCCCAGCCTGGGGGAACCCCACGTTGAGCAGCCGTGCCACCAGGGACAGACCGCTTCACCCACAGGAAGCCTGCTGCGGCGGCGTGTGGGGCACGGAGCTGACAGCGCGGGGTGTGGGGTCGCGGGCCCTGGCTGCCTGTCTGTGCTGCCCGTCTGCAGCCGCTTCAGGATGGTGGGGGCACAAGGCCGGCCGGCTGCGTCCAAGCAGGACACGAGGAACTCTGCACACTGCTGGCTAGGATCTGAGGAGCAAGGCTAGAGCTGGCTTCTGGTAGCTTCCTGGGCACCGCAAGGAGGGCAGAGCCCTGCCCCTTGATGCTGCTCGCCAGGAGCCCAGGGCCAGGCCAGGCTTGTGTGTGTGTGTGTGGGGGGGGGGGGCGATGGGCAGGAGCCCCCCAGGCCTGAGCACTGTCATCCCAATGTAGCTTGAGTCAGGGAGCCCAGACCCAGGCCCGCAGACACACCTGGGCACACCTGGGCACACCTGGACACACCTGAGGCTGGACTCCTGGCCTCAGAGAGGCTGGGGACCCAGGGGAGAGGAGGCACTTGAGGCTGGCCTGTCCCAAGGCTCCAGAACCTGTCCCTGGGAGCGCGGGAACCTCGGCGGCAGGGCGGCCACAGAGACACTCACCCGTTGCGCAGGACACCGAGCAGGGGCAGCTGGCACCAGGGAGGCCTGGCAAGGCGATCACGAGGAGAACCAGGCAAGCCGGCACTGGCGGCGTGGGCGGGGCCAGGACGCGGGGGCAGGACCAGGACGCAGGGCGGGGGTCCAACCGCAAAGCCGCCTGCGACCTGAGGGGGCGTGGCCGGGACTCGAGGGCGGGGCCAGAGAGCGAGCGGGGCGGGGCTGGAGCCGCGGGAAGCGGCCCGGGATTGGCGGGGGCGGGCAGCGCTGTGGGCGGGGACTGCGCAAGGCGGGGCGGGACCGACGCCGGAGGCGGGGTCAGCAGTGCGGAAGTCGGGCGGTGCTGCGTGTGAGCATGCGCGGCGGGCGGGCGGCCGGGCGGCCGGGCGGCCAGGTGGGAGGTGTCCGCGCTGTGGCCGCCTGTCGCCCTCGGGCTCTGTGTCTCGGTTGACCTGGGCGTCCCGGGTGGGGACGGGTGGGGGGGGCTGGGTCACCCAGGGAGCCCGGGCAGCCTGCCCTGCCGAGATCTGGTGCACCCTTGGGTGCAGGGCGGCCCCTCTGCGGCATCGGCTGGAACCTGGGGCCGGACATGGCCAGACAGCCAGTACCGCCACCGGGGGCCCGGGCGCCCAAACGTGGGGCTGGTGGGCGCCTGGTTAGCAGGAGGCGAGGGGCTGACCAGGCGCTGCGAGCGGCCTTGATGGGAGAGGGGGCCAAAGCTGGGTGCTCTGAGCCGGTGGGACCCATATGGCCGGGTGCTCTGAGCCGGTGGGACCCATATGGCCGGGTGCTCTGAGCCGGTGGGACCCATATGGCCGGGTGCTCTGAGCGGGTGGGACCCATATGGCCGGGTGCTCTGAGCCGGTGGGACCCATATGGCCGGGTGCTCTGAGCATGTGGGACCCATATGGCCGGGTGCTCTGAGCGGGTGGGACCCATATGGCCGGGTGCTCTGAGCGGGTGGGACCCATATGGCCGGGTGCTCTGAGCATGTGGGACCCATATGGCCGGTGCTCTGAGCGGGTGGGACCCATATGGCCGGGTGCTCTGAGCGGGTGGGACCCATATGGCGGGTGCTCTGAGCGGGTGGGACCCATATGGCCGGGTGCTCTGAGCATGTGGGACCCATATGGCCGGGTGCTCTGAGCATGTGGGACCCATATGGCCGGGTGCTCTGAGCGGGTGGGACCCATATGGCCGGGTGCTCTGAGCGGGTGGGACCCATATGGCCGGGTGCTCTGAGCACGTGGGACCCATATGGCCGGGTGCTCTGAGCGGGTGGGACCCATATGGCCGGGTGCTCTGAGCATGTGGGACCCATATGGCCGGGTGCTCTGAGCCGGTGGGACCCATATGGCCGGGTGCTCTGAGCATGTGGGACCCATATGGCCGGGTGCTCTGAGCATGTGGGACCCATATGGCCGGTGCTCTGAGCATGTGGGACCCATATGGCCGGGTGCTCTGAGCATGTGGGACCCATATGGCCGGTGCTCTGAGCATGTGGGACCCATATGGCCGGGTGCTCTGAGCGGGTGGGACCCATATGGCCGGGTGCTCTGAGCATGTGGGACCCATATGGCCGGTGCTCTGAGCGGGTGGGACCCATATGGCCGGGTGCTCTGAGCGGGTGGGACCCATATGGCGGGTGCTCTGAGCGGGTGGGACCCATATGGCCGGGTGCTCTGAGCATGTGGGACCCATATGGCCGGGTGCTCTGAGCATGTGGGACCCATATGGCCGGGTGCTCTGAGCGGGTGGGACCCATATGGCCGGGTGCTCTGAGCGGGTGGGACCCATATGGCCGGGTGCTCTGAGCACGTGGGACCCATATGGCCGGGTGCTCTGAGCACTTGGGACCCATATGGCTGGGTGCTCTGAGCATGTGGGACCCATATCGCCGGGTGCTCTGAGCATGTGGGACCCATATGGCCGGGTGCTCTGAGCAGGTGGGACCCATATGGCCGGGTGCTCTGAGCCGGTGGGACCCATATGGCCGGGTGCTCTGAGCATGTGGGACCCATATGGCCGGGTGCTCTGAGCACGTGGGACCCATATGGCCGGGTGCTCTGAGCGGGCGGGACCCATATGGCCGGGTGCTCTGAGCATGTGGGACCCATATGGCTGGTGCTCTGAGCGGGTGGGACCCATATGGCCGGGTGCTCTGAGCATGTGGGACCCATATGGCCGGGTGCTCTGAGCATGTGGGACCCATATGGCCGGTGCTCTGAGCATGTGGGACCCATATGGCCGGGTGCTCTGAGCATGTGGGACCCATATGGCCGGTGCTCTGAGCATGTGGGACCCATATGGCCGGGTGCTCTGAGCGGGTGGGACCCATATGGCCGGGTGCTCTGAGCATGTGGGACCCATATGGCCGGTGCTCTGAGCGGGTGGGACCCATATGGCCGGGTGCTCTGAGCGGGTGGGACCCATATGGCCGGGTGCTCTGAGCATGTGGGACCCATATGGCCGGGTGCTCTGAGCGGGTGGGACCCATATGGCCGGTTGCTCTGAGCATGTGGGACCCATATGGCCGGGTGCTCTGAGCATGTGGGACCCATAAGGCCGGTGCTCTGAGCATGTGGGACCCATATGGCCGGTGCTCTGAGCATGTGGGACCCATATGGCCGGTGCTCTGAGCATGTGGGACCCATATGGCCGGGTGCTCTGAGCAGGTGGGACCCATATGGCCGGGTGCTCTGAGCGGGTGGGACCCATATGGCCGGGTGCTCTGAGTGGGTGGGACCCATATGGCCGGGTGCTCTGAGCATGTGGGACCCATATGGCCGGATGCTCTGAGCATGTGGGACCCATATGGCCGGGTGCTCTGAGCCGGTGGGACCCATATGGCCGGGTGCTCTGAGCATGTGGGACCCATATGGCCGGGTGCTCTGAGCATGTGGGACCCATATGGCCGGGTGCTCAGAGCCGGTGGGACCAATATGGCCGGGTGCTCTGAGCGGGTGGGACCCATATGGCCGGGTGCTCTGAGCATGTGGGACCCATATGGCCGGGTGCTCAGAGCGGGTGGGACCCATATGGACGGGTGCTCTGAGCGGGTGGGACCCATATGGCCGGGTGCTCTGAGCGGGTGGGACCCATATGGCCGGGTGCTCTGAGCGGGTGGGACCCATATGGCCGGGTGCTCTGAGCGGGTGGGACCCATATGGCCGGGTGCTCTGAGCGGGTGGGACCCATATGGCCGGGTGCTCTGAGCGGGTGGGACCCATATGGCCGGGTGCTCTGAGCCGGTGGGACCCATATGGCCGGGTGCTCTGAGCCGGTGGGACCCATATGGCCGGGTG
This sequence comes from Erinaceus europaeus, assembly GCF_950295315.1. Taxonomy (NCBI): domain Eukaryota; kingdom Metazoa; phylum Chordata; class Mammalia; order Eulipotyphla; family Erinaceidae; genus Erinaceus; species Erinaceus europaeus. The sequence goes on from NC_080175.1 coordinate 1,262,566, forward strand.
CTCTGAGCATGTGGGACCCATATGGCCGGGTGCTCTGAGCATGTGGGACCCATATGGCCGGGTGCTCTGAGTATGTGGGACCCATATGGCCGGGTGCTCTGAGCATGTGGGACCCATATGGCCGGGTGCTCTGAGCCGGTGGGACCCATATGGCCGGGTGCTCTGAGCCGGTGGGACCCATATGGCCGGGTGCTCTGAGCATGTGGGACCCATATGGCCGGGTGCTCTGAGCATGTGGGACCCATATGGCCGGGTGCTCTGAGCGGGTGGGACCCATATGGCCGGGTGCTCTGAGCACGTGGGACCCATATGGCCGGGTGCTCTGAGCACGTGGGACCCATATGGCCGGGTGCTCTGAGCGGGCGGGACCCATATGGCCGGGTGCTCTGAGCATGTGGGACCCATATGGCTGGTGCTCTGAGCGGGTGGGACCCATATGGCCGGGTGCTCTGAGCATGTGGGACCCATATGGCCGGGTGCTCTGAGCATGTGGGACCCATATGGCCGGGTGCTCTGAGCATGTGGGACCCATATGGCCGGTGCTCTGAGCATGTGGGACCCATATGGCCGGGTGCTCTGAGCATGTGGGACCCATATGGCCGGGTGCTCTGAGCATGTGGGACCCATATGGCCGGTGCTCTGAGCATGTGGGACCCATATGGCCGGGTGCTCTGAGCGGGTGGGACCCATATGGCCGGGTGCTCTGAGCATGTGGGACCCATATGGCCGGTGCTCTGAGCGGGTGGGACCCATATGGCCGGGTGCTCTGAGCGGGTGGGACACATATGGCGGGTGCTCTGAGCGGGTGGGACCCATATGGCCGGGTGCTCTGAGCGGGTGGGACCCATATGGCCGGGTGCTCTGAGCACGGGGGACCCATATGGCCGGGTGCTCTGAGCATGTGGGACCCATATGGCTGGGTGCTCTGAGCGGGTGGGACCCATATGGCCGGGTGCTCTGAGCGGGTGGGACCCATATGGCCGGGTGCTCTGAGCGGGTGGGACCCATATGGCCGGGTGCTCTGAGCACGTGGGACCCATATGGCCGGGTGCTCTGAGCACGTGGGACCCATATGGCCGGGTGCTCTGAGCGGGTGGGACCCATATGGCCGGGTGCTCTGAGCACGTGGGACCCATATGGCCGGGTGCTCTGAGCAGGTGGGACCCATATGGCCGGGTGCTCTGAGCACGTGGGACCCATATGGCCGGGTGCTCTGAGCACGTGGGACCCATATGGCCGGGTGCTCTGAGCACGTGGGACCCATATGGCCGGGTGCTCTGAGCATGTGGGACCCATATGGCTGGGTGCTCTGAGCATGTGGGACCCATATCGCCGGGTGCTCTGAGCACGTGGGACCCATATGGCCGGGTGCTCTGAGCAGGTGGGACCCATATGGCCGGGTGCTCTGAGCCGGTGGGACCCATATGGCCGGGTGCTCTGAGCATGTGGGACCCATATGGCCGGGTGCTCTGAGCACGTGGGACCCATATGGCCGGGTGCTCTGAGCGGGCGGGACCCATATGGCCGGGTGCTCTGAGCATGTGGGACCCATATGGCTGGTGCTCTGAGCGGGTGGGACCCATATGGCCGGGTGCTCTGAGCATGTGGGACCCATATGGCCGGGTGCTCTGAGCTTGTGGGACCCATATGGCCGGTGCTCTGAGCATGTGGGACCCATATGGCCGGGTGCTCTGAGCATGTGGGACCCATATGGCCGGTGCTCTGAGCATGTGGGACCCATATGGCCGGGTGCTCTGAGCGGGTGGGACCCATATGGACGGGTGCTCTGAGCATGTGGGACCCATATGGCCGGTGCTCTGAGCGGGTGGGACCCATATGGCCGGGTGCTCTGAGCGGGTGGGACCCATATGGCCGGGTGCTCTGAGCATGTGGGACCCATATGGCCGGGTGCTCTGAGCGGGTGGGACCCATATGGCCGGGTGCTCTGAGCATGTGGGACCCATAAGGCCGGTGCTCTGAGCATGTGGGACCCATAAGGCCGGTGCTCTGAGCATGTGGGACCCATATGGCCGGTGCTCTGAGCATGTGGGACCCATATGGCCGGGTGCTCTGAGCAGGTGGGACCCATATGGCCGGGTGCTCTGAGCGGGTGGGACCCATATGGCCGGGTGCTCTGAGCGGGTGGGACCCATATGGCCGGGTGCTCTGAGCATGTGGGACCCATATGGCCGGATGCTCTGAGCATGTGGGACCCATATGGCCGGGTGCTCTGAGCCGGTGGGACCCATATGGCCGGGTGCTCTGAGCATGTGGGACCCATATGGCTGGGTGCTCTGAGCATGTGGGACCCATATGGCCGGGTGCTCTGAGCATGTGGGACCCATATGGCCGGGTGCTCTGAGCATGTGGGACCCATATGGCCGGTGCTCTGAGCATGTGGGACCCATATGGCTGGGTGCTCTGAGCGGGTGGGACCCATATGGCCGGGTGCTCTGAGCGGGTGGGACCCATATGGCCGGGTGCTCTGAGCACGTGGGACCCATATGGCCGGGTGCTCTGAGCATGTGGGACCAATATGGCCGGGTGCTCTGAGCGGGTGGGACCCATATGGCCGGGTGCTCTGAGCATGTGGGACCCATATGGCCGGGTGCTCAGAGCGGGTGGGACCCATATGGCCGGGTGCTCTGAGCGGGTGGGACCCATATGGCCGGGTGCTCTGAGCGGGTGGGACCCATATGGCCGGGTGCTCTGAGCGGGTGGGACCCATATGGCCGGGTGCTCTGAGCGGGTGGGACCCATATGGCCGGGTTCTCTGAGCGGGTGGGACCCATATGGCCGGGTGCTCTGAGCGGGTGGGACCCATATGGCCGGGTGCTCTGAGCGGGTGGGACCCATATGGCCGGGTGCTCTGAGCACGTGGGACCCATATGGCCGGGTGCTCTGAGCACGTGGGACCCATATGGCCGGGTGCTCTGAGCCGGTGGGACCCATATGGCCGGGTGCTCTGAGCCGGTGGGACCCATATGGCCGGGTGCTCTGAGCATGTGGGACCCATATGGCCGGGTGCTCTGAGCATGTGGGACCCATATGGCCGGGTGCTCTGAGTATGTGGGACCCATATGGCCGGGTGCTCTGAGCACGTGGGACCCATATGGCCGGGTGCTCTGAGCACGTGGGACCCATATGGCCGGGTGCTCTGAGCCGGTGGGACCCATATGGCCGGGTGCTCTGAGCCGGTGGGACCCATATGGCCGGGTGCTCTGAGCATGTGGGACCCATATGGCCGGGTGCTCTGAGCATGTGGGACCCATATGGCCGGGTGCTCTGAGTATGTGGGACCCATATGGCCGGGTGCTCTGAGCATGTGGGACCCATATGGCCGGGTGCTCTGAGCCGGTGGGACCCATATGGCCGGGTGCTCTGAGCCGGTGGGACCCATATGGCCGGGTGCTCTGAGCATGTGGGACCCATATGGCCGGGTGCTCTGAGCATGTGGGACCCATATGGCCGGGTGCTCTGAGCGGGTGGGACCCATATGGCCGGGTGCTCTGAGCGGGTGGGACCCATATGGCGGGTGCTCTGAGCCGGTGGGACCCATATGGCCGGGTGCTCTGAGCACGTGGGACCCATATGGCCGGGTGCTCTGAGCACGTGGGACCCATATGGCCGGGTGCTCTGAGCACGTGGGACCCATATGGCCGGGTGCTCTGAGCACGTGGGACCCATATGGCCGGGTGCTCTGAGCACGTGGGACCCATATGGCCGGGTGCTCTGAGCACGTGGGACCCATATGGCCGGGTGCTCTGAGCATGTGGGACCCATATGGCCGGGTGCTCTGAGCGGGTGGGACCCATATGGCCGGGTGCTCTGAGCGGGTGGGACCCGTATGGCCGGGTGCTCTGAGCGGGTGGGACCCATATGGCCGGGTGCTCTGAGCATGTGGGACCCATATGGCCGGGTGCTCTGAGCATGTGGGACCCATAAGGCCTGTGCTCTGAGCATGTGGGACCCATATGGCCGGTGCTCTGAGCATGTGGGACCCATATGGCCGGGTGCTCTGAGCGGGTGGGACCCATATGGCCGGGTGCTCTGAGCATGTGGGACCCATATGGCCGGTGCTCTCAGCGGGTGGGACCCATATGGCCGGGTGCTCTGAGTGGGTGGGACCCATATGGCCGGGTGCTCTGAGCATGTGGGACCCATATGGCCGGATGCTCTGAGCATGTGGGACCCATATGGCCGGGTGCTCTGAGCCGGTGGGACCCATATGGCCGGGTGCTCTGAGCATGTGGGACCCATATGGCTGGGTGCTCTGAGCATGTGGGACCCATATGGCCGGGTGCTCTGAGCATGTGGGACCCATATGGCCGGGTGCTCTGAGCGGGTGGGACCCATATGGCCGGGTGCTCTGAGCATGTGGGACCCATATGGCTGGGTGCTCTGAGCATGTGGGACCCATATGGCCGGGTGCTCTGAGCATGTGGGACCCATATGGCCGGGTGCTCTGAGCGGGTGGGACCCATATGGCCGGGTGCTCCGAGCATGTGGGACCCATATGGCCGGGTGCTCTGAGCGGGTGGGACCCATATGGCCGGGTGCTCTGAGCGGGTGGGACCCATATGGCCGGGTGCTCTGAGCACGTGGGACCCATATGGCCGGGTGCTCTGAGCATGTGGGACCCATATGGCCGGGTGCTCTGAGCACGTGGGACCCATATGGCCGGGTGCTCTGAGCACGTGGGACCCATATGGCCGGGTGCTCTGAGCGGGCGGGACCCATATGGCCGGGTGCTCTGAGCATGTGGGACCCATATGGCTGGTGCTCTGAGCGGGTGGGACCCATATGGCCGGGTGCTCTGAGCATGTGGGAACCATATGGCCGGGTGCTCTGAGCATGTGGGACCCATATGGCCGGTGCTCTGAGCATGTGGGACCCATATGGCCGGGTGCTCTGAGCATGTGGGACCCATATGGCCGGTGCTCTGAGCATGTGGGACCCATATGGCCGGGTGCTCTGAGCGGGTGGGACCCATATGGCCGGGTGCTCTGAGCATGTGGGACCCATATGGCCGGGTGCTCTGAGCGGGTGGGACCCATATGGCCGGGTGCTCTGAGCATGTGGGACCCATATGGCCGGGTGCTCTGAGCATGTGGGACCCATAAGGCCGGTGCTCTGAGCATGTGGGACCCATATGGCCGGTGCTCTGAGCATGTGGGACCCATATGGCCGGGTGCTCTGAGCAGGTGGGACCCATATGGCCGGGTGCTCTGAGCGGGTGGGACCCATATGGCCGGGTGCTCTGAGCGGGTGGGACCCATATGGCCGGGTGCTCTGAGCATGTGGGACCCATATGGCCGGATGCTCTGAGCATGTGGGACCCATATGGCCGGGTGCTCTGAGCCGGTGGGACCCATATGGCCGGGTGCTCTGAGCATGTGGGACCCATATGGCTGGGTGCTCTGAGCATGTGGGACCCATATGGCCGGGTGCTCTGAGCATGTGGGACCCATATGGCCGGGTGCTCTGAGCATGTGGGACCCATATGGCCGGTGCTCTGAGCATGTGGGACCCATATGGCTGGGTGCTCTGAGCGGGTGGGACCCATATGGCCGGGTGCTCTGAGCGGGTGGGACCCATATGGCCGGGTGCTCTGAGCCGGTGGGACCCATATGGCCGGGTGCTCTGAGCATGTGGGACCAATATGGCCGGGTGCTCTGAGCGGGTGGGACCCATATGGCCGGGTGCTCTGAGCATGTGGGACCCATATGGCCGGGTGCTCAGAGCGGGTGGGACCCATATGGCCGGGTGCTCTGAGCGGGTGGGACCCATATGGCCGGGTGCTCTGAGCGGGTGGGACCCATATGGCCGGGTGCTCTGAGCGGGTGGGACCCATATGGCCGGGTGCTCTGAGCGGGTGGGACCCATATGGCCGGGTTCTCTGAGCGGGTGGGACCCATATGGCCGGGAGCTCTGAGCGGGTGGGACCCATATGGCCGGGTGCTCTGAGCGGGTGGGACCCATATGGCCGGGTGCTCTGAGCACGTGGGACCCATATGGCCGGGTGCTCTGAGCACGTGGGACCCATATGGCCGGGTGCTCTGAGCCGGTGGGACCCATATGGCCGGGTGCTCTGAGCCGGTGGGACCCATATGGCCGGGTGCTCTGAGCCGGTGGGACCCATATGGCCGGGTGCTCTGAGCATGTGGGACCCATATGGCCGGGTGCTCTGAGCATGTGGGACCCATATGGCCGGGTGCTCTGAGTATGTGGGACCCATATGGCCGGGTGCTCTGAGCATGTGGGACCCATATGGCCGGGTGCTCTGAGCCGGTGGGACCCATATGGCCGGGTGCTCTGAGCCGGTGGGACCCATATGGCCGGGTGCTCTGAGCATGTGGGACCCATATGGCCGGGTGCTCTGCGCATGTGGGACCCATATGGCCGGGTGCTCTGAACGGGTGGGACCCATATGGCCGGGTGCTCTGAGCGGGTGGGACCCATATGGCGGGTGCTCTGAGCCGGTGGGACCCATATGGCCGGGTGCTCTGAGCATGTGGGACCCATATGGCCGGGTGCTCTGAGCACGTGGGACCCATATGGCCGGGTGCTCTGAGCACGTGGGACCCATATGGCCGGGTGCTCTGAGCACGTGGGACCCATATGGCCGGGTGCTCTGAGCACGTGGGACCCATATGGCCGGGTGCTCTGAGCATGTGGGACCCATATGGCCGGGTGCTCTGAGCATGTGGGACCCATATGGCCGGGTGCTCTGAGCGGGTGGGACCCATATGGCCGGGCGCTCTGAGCGGGTGGGACCCATATGGCCGGGTGCTCTGAGCGGGTGGGACCCATATGGCCGGGTGCTCTGAGCATGTGGGACCCATATGGCCGGGTGCTCTGAGCATGTGGGACCCATAAGGCCGGTGCTCTGAGCATGTGGGACCCATATGGCCGGTGCTCTGAGCATGTGGGACCCATATGGCCTGGTGCTCTGAGCGGGTGGGACCCATATGGCCGGGTGCTCTGAGCATGTGGGACCCATATGGCCGGTGCTCTCAGCGGGTGGGACCCATATGGCCGGGTGCTCTGAGTGGGTGGGACCCATATGGCCGGGTGCTCTGAGCATGTGGGACCCATATGGCCGGATGCTCTGAGCATGTGGGACCCATATGGCCGGGTGCTCTGAGCAGGTGGGACCCATATGGCCGGGTGCTCTGAGCATGTGGGACCCATATGGCCGGGTGCTCTGAGCATGTGGGACCCATATGGCCGGGTGCTCTGAGCATGTGGGACCCATATGGCCGGGTGCTCTGAGCATGTGGGACCCATATGGCCGGGTGCTCTGAGCGGGTGGGACCCATATGGCCGGGTGCTCCGAGCATGTGGGACCCATATGGCCGGGTGCTCTGAGCGGGTGGGACCCATATGGCCGGGTGCTCTGAGCGGGTGGGACCCATATGGCCGGGTGCTCTGAGCACGTGGGACCCATATGGCCGGGTGCTCTGAGCATGTGGGACCCATATGGCCGGGTGCTCTGAGCATGTGGGACCCATATGGCCGGTGCTCTGAGCACGTGGGACCCATATGGCCGGGTGCTCTGAGCGGGTGGGACCCATATGGCCGGGTGCTCTGAGCATGTGGGACCCATATGGCCGGTGCTCTGAGCGGGTGGGACCCATATGGCCGGGTGCTCTGAGCGGGTGGGACCCATATGGCCGGGTGCTCTGAGCACGTGGGACCCATATGGCCGGGTGCTCTGAGCAGGTGGGACCCATATGGCCGGGTGCTCTGAGCACGTGGGACCCATATGGCCGGGTGCTCTGAGCGGGTGGGACCCATATGGCCGGGTGCTCTGAGCATGTGGGACCCATATGGCCGGGTGCTCTGAGCATGTGGGACCCATATGGCCGGGTGCTCTGAGCGGGTGGGACCCATATGGCCGGGTGCTCTGAGCATGTGGGACCCATATGGCCGGTGCTCTGAGCAGGTGGGACCCATATGGCCGGGTGCTCTGAGCGGGTGGGACCCATATGGCCGGGTGCTCTGAGCGGGTGGGACCCATATGGCCGGGTGCTCTGAGCGGGTGGGACCCATATGGCCGGGTGCTCTGAGCGGGTGGTACCCATATGGCCGCGTGCTCTGAGCGGGTGGGACCCATATGGCCGGGTGCTCTGAGCGGGTGGGACCCATATGGCCGGGTGCTCTGAGCGGGTGGGACCCATATGGCCGGGTGCTCTGAGCTGGTGGGACCCATATGGCCGGGTGCTCTGAGCACGTGGGACCCATATGGCCGGGTGCTCTGAGCATGTGGGACCCATATGGCCGGGTGCTCTGAGCATGTGGGACCCATATGGCCGGGTGCTCTTCTTCTTCTAGCGTTTGCCCTTCTTCCGTAGCCAGTCCACAGCGTCAGGTTGAGCCTGATGTCAAGTTTCGAGACCTCCTTTGAATCTGAAGAGGTGGCAGTCGTTGACTATGTGGGTCATAGTCTGTCTGGAGCCGCAGGGGCAGTTCAGGTCGTCTCTGGCTCCCCAGCGATGGAACATAGCGGCGCACCGGCCATGGCCTGTTCGATAGCGATTGAGGAGGGCCCAATCATAACGTGCTAGGTCAAAGCCGGGTGGGCGCTCTCAGGCGTCTGTGATGAGGTGTTTGTTCTTGACCTCAGCTGACTGCCAGCTCTGTTTCCTAGAGTCTGGAACAGAGAAGTTCGGTGTAGGCGTAGGGGACCAGATTGGGTGACGAGACGTCAAGCGTTGGACAGGGTAGGCGAAGATATCCGCGTCTATTGGCAGGTCCGGTCGAGCGTAGACGTGGGAAATGAACTTCGATGATGCCGCATCCCGACGAATATCTGGCGGGGTGATGTTGCTAAGAACTGGTAGCCATGGAACCGGGGTGGAACGGATGGTTCCAGAAATGATCCTCATGGAGGAATATAATTTGGAATCGACCAAGTGGACATGGGGGCTACGAAACCATACTGGGGCACAGTATTCTGCAGTGGAATAGCATAATGCCAGAGATGATGATCACAGTGTGGAAGCGCTCGCGCCCCATGAGGAGCTGGCCAGTCTGCAATGATGTTATTTCTTGCGCCCACCTTTGCTGCAGTTTTTATGAGATGTTCGTGAAATGACAGAGTGCGATCGAGAGTAACGCCGGATTCTCGTATCGCCAAGCTGCACGTTAAGCTCACGCGAGGCCGAGGCATGGTGTAGATGGAAAACAGATGATACCGTTTTTGCAGTGCTAGGGATTAGTCGCCATTTTTTTACAGTCATCAGATATCAGAGACATACATGTCTTTTGAGAGTGTTTCCTCGAGGATGTCGAACTTTGATGCCTGAGTTGCACAGCAGATGTCATCGGCGTAGATGAACTTCCGGGTGCTCTGCGCGGGTAGGACCCATATGGCTGGGTGCTCTGAGCGGGTGGGACCCATATGGCTGAGTGGAGGAGGGGGGGACATGGGGGAGGAGGAGGGGGAGAAGGAGGGGAGAAGGGAGAGATAGGGAGGGAGGGAGACAGAGAGATGCCCGCAGACCTGCTTCAGCACTCATGAAGCTCCCTTGCTGAAGGTAGGGAGCGGGGACTCGAACCCAGGTCCTTGCATATCATAACGTGTGATCAACCAGTGCGCCACTGCCCCGCCCCCACGGTGGGCTTTCTAAGAAGCTAAGGGCCACCCCCCATTCACCTTTATTCAGCCTGCGACAGTGCATGCTGGGGGTCAGGGTGCATTCTCTGGCATCTTCTGGGACTGCCCTGAGCAGCTCAGCAGAGAGCCCGCCCCAGCTGATCCCCCCCCCAAGTGTAGCATGGCAGGGTCTAGCTCACCTTGTCGCCCCACCCCACAGGCATCCTTCTACCCTGGAGCCCCAGGCTGCTTCTCCTGAGCTCTGGGCCTATGTGGGCTCCGGGTGGCTTCCTGCAGAGGCAGCTCCGAGACCCCGGGCACCTACTTCTGCTGAAGGGATGTACCTCAGCCCACTTCCCGTGCTCACAGATGAGGACACAGGCTTGCAGCCCAGAGCCCCCCAGGAGTAGCCCCCAGATGTGCTGTAGATGGCAGGGTGCAAAGGACGGGGGTCCCTCCATGACCAGCCCCTCTCCAGGACCAAGGGTCCACTGAGCAGCCTCACGTCTCCCGAGGAGAAGCTGTGATGGAAAGAAAGGTCTAGGAGACAGACGGAAGGACACTGCAGGTTCCACTGGGTGTTTGCTGGTGCCAGCCATTTGCACAAATAACCAGCTCAGTTGCTGTCACGCCCTGAGCCACAGGCACCCTCCAGGCTCCTCAGGCACATGCCTCAGCCCAGGCCTCACAGCCGCTGGCAGCCCCTGGCTTCCAAAACATAGAGACTGCCTGAGCAGGGAATCTGGAGCCGGGGCCTGAAGCCAGCTTTTCCCAGGCGCTGAGCAAGGAACTGCGGCAGGAGGGGGACTGGGTGTGTTTTCCCGGCCGCCTGGGGCCTCTGCAGCTCACTGGGCCGGCTGTCGCTGGACTGCGGCCCCTACACTCATTACAAAGTGTTTTTGCGCCATTTTCAGGAAGGCATTTGTTTGTGACAGGCTGCTGGTCTCGGGGCAGACTCTTAAGTGGTGTGAAGTGCTGGGGGGCACGCAACCTGGGCCTTCAGGAGGATATGGGCTCCCCCTCCTCTCCCCCTCCTCTCCCTGTGGCAACTGGCTTCTTGTGACTCGGAAATTAAAACTGGGGACGTGGGGACTGGGACAGCAAGGTCTGTTCTGGAAGTTACTGACCTGTGGGCGAGAACGCTGGCCAGGCCGTTCCCTTGAGGCTTTGAGGAGCGCAAGACCATCCGGCCCAGGGGTCACCGACTTTAGACGTGAATATCAGGAGACAAAGAGGGGGGAGTAGTCGCCTCGTGCTAGGCGCCCTGAGTGCTGGGCAGGGTGCCTGGGGCCTGTCTGGTGGTCCAGCTGTCCACCTGCAGGAGCCGCTCCCCAAGTGTGAGGCCCTGCAGGGCTTCCTCTTGTGAGGAGCAGGACAGAGTTCTCACGCCTGCTAGGAGGGGCTGGGGTCCCGTTCAGGATGAGGACGCAGCCATCCCTGGCGCTCGCTCTTTCTTTTCTTTTCTTTTCTTTTCTTTCTTTCTTTCTTTCTTTCTTTCTTTCTTTCTTTCTTTCTTTCTTTCGCCTCCAGAGTTATTGCTAGGGCTCAGTGCTTGCACCATGAATCCACCGCTCCTGGAGGCCATTCCCCACCCCCCGCCTTTGTTGCCCTTGTTGTTGTAGCCTTGTTGTGGTTATTATTGTTGTTGATGTTGTTTGTTGTTGGCTAGGACAGAGAGAAATGGAGAGAGGAGGGGGAGAGAAAGACAGACACCTGCAGACCTGCTTCAAGGCCTGTGAAGTGACCCCCCTGCAGGTGGGGAGCCGGGGGCTCGAACCGGGATCCTTACGCTGATACTTGCACTTTGCGCCAGATGTATTTAACCCACTGTGCTACCGCCCGACACCCCCCCCCCAGCTCTTTCTAATGCACATGAAGAAACCCATGAAGAAAAATGGCATTTTTCTTTCTTCCTTTTTTTTCTTTTAAATCACTATTTATTAGATAGAGACAGCCAAAAATCCAGAGGGAAGGGTGAGATAGAGAGGGAGAGAGACCTGCAGCCCCGCTTCACCACTCACAAAGCTTTCCCCCTGCAGGTGGGGACCGGGATCTTGAACCTAGGTCCTTGCATTGTAGCATGTGCGCTTAACCAGGTGTGTACCATCACCTGACTCCTCCCCCTCCCCCCCGGCTAGCCCATGCCTCTGGGGGGGAGGAGTCAGGTGATGGTCTTTCTGCCAGCTCTGGCTGCGGAGCCCCATGACTCTGCCACCCTCTGGCCCAGTCACAGTGGGGATCAGGGGCCAAGGTGCCCGCATGCCAGAACAGGCGTTGTTAGGGGCAGGTGAGGATCAGATGGAGGCCTGGGAAGAGGAGTCTCCTGAAGAGGGTGTGCACACCCTAGTCAGACAAAAGCAACCCTTCTGGACTGGACTACAATAACCCTCATGCCAACGAGGCATCCTGGGCCAGCCAGTCGCTGCTGCTGGACTGTGGCGACCCGCAGCAGAAGTCGCAGGCTCTGCCCTCTGCGGTTTTCTTCCCCGCGAATGAAGACCCCGCCTGATGCGGGGGCTGCCGCAGTTCCAGTGAATAGCGACTGGCGTTAGGCACCCGGTGCCGGCCAGCCCACCAGAGCGTCCCTGAGAGAACAGAGACCTTCCTTCCTCAACAGGGCAGTGGCTGGGAGGTCAGCGCTGTCAGTCTGTCATCTGCACTCACTTGTCATCAGGGGCTGGGCAGTGGTGACTCAGAACTAAGCTCAAGGACTTGTGCAGAGATCTGGATTCGAGCCCCTCGCAACAGCGGAGCAAGTCTGCAGGTGTCCCTCTGTCTCCCCCTCCTCTCTCAACTTCTCTCTGTCCTGTCCAATAAAATGGAAAAAAAATGGCCTCCAGGAGCAGTGGATTCGTAATGCTGGCACGGAGGCCCAGTGATCACCCTGGAGGCAAAACAAAACCAAGCAGTCCATCCCTACAAGGCCCTCAGCCGTGACCCTGTGCTGTAGCAGGTAAACGGCGTCTCGCAGACACACAGGACCCAGGGCCAGGGCAGCCACTGCGGGACGGAGGTGGGCTGGGTCACGGACAGTGTGGAAGTAGGCCCAGAAAGTAAAGGAGTCGCAGCAGACAGCCTCGCGGGCTCTTTGTCTCTTCAAGAGCTTATGGAGAAGAATCAGCGTCCTGGGCGGCTGTGCACCTGCTCAAGGGCACATAGCACCAAGCACGAGGACTTGGGTTCGGGCCCCGGCTCCCCACCTGCAGGGGGGATGGTTCACCAGTGGTGGTGAAGCAGGTCTGCAGGCGTCTCTCTGTCTCTCTCCCTCTCTATCAGTTTCCCTCTGTCCTGTCCAATAAAATGGAAACAATGGCTACCAGGAGCAGTGCGTTCATAGTGCCAGAACCAGCCCCAGCGACAACCCCGGAGGCAAAGAAAAATAAATAAATAAATAAATAAAAGGACTCATTGCCAGGTGTGTGTGGAGGAGCTGGTCATGGGGGGGGGGGGGCGCCAGTGTCGGCCCCCAGCGCCCACGTGACGTCTGACCAGGTAGCTGTGCAGGGCGCCTCCTGAGGAGTCTGTGAAGCAGGCGTCCGTTTCAGGAAGCAGCACAGTGATCCTGAGTTCTGCTCAGCCAAGGGTGCTGGTCTAGACGCCCTCAAAGGCGAGTCTGAGCCCCAGGTCTGTCTCAGGGACTCGACGACTGACCTCCACATGCTCTGAAATGGAGAGGAGAGGGGCTGGGAGGTGGGGCGCCCGGTGAAGTGCACACAATCCAGTGCGCAAGGACCCAGGTTCAAACCCCCGGTCCCCACCTGCAGAGGGAGAGTTTTTCAAGTGGTGAAGCAGGGCTGCAGGTGTCTGTCAGTCTCTCCCTCTCTATTTCCCTCCCCTCTCAATTTCTCTCTGCCTCTCTCCAATAATAATGAAATAAGTAAAAGAAAGTATCTAGTACTCTATTTGTTAGACTCTTGAACTTAACTGTAACATCAAGAGGAAATAAAACTGAGAGGTGAGATCAAGCAACTCATTTAGAGAAATTTAAAAGAAGAAAGAAAGAAAGAAAAAGAAAGAAAGAAAGAAAGGGGAAGGAGTTGGCTTTATATTTCCGGTGACACTCCGTTTCCATCCACTTCCCTTTTCCCCTTTCCACGTGCTCCAGGGAAGGAGCTCCGGGCCTAGTGCGGGCAGAACAGCACCCCTCAGAGGCCACTGATGCCTCCGTGACTTAGGGCGGGAGAGGGGCAGACAGAGGAGACAGCATGGCACTGCGGGCTGAACACAGTCACGGGAGCCTCAGTGCTGCCTGAGGACTGCAGGGATGAAGCCCCCGGGGAGAGCAGCTGAACGTCTGGGTGGGTCTCCAAGTGGCAGTCCCGGGCTGTGTCTGGCACCCACCGTGGTGGTGAGTCCTCGGTACGGCCCTTCTCACCGCTTGCCAACGAGGAGTTGAGTGCTGGGTGGCTTGCCGGGGTCACACAGCAGGGAGGAGAGAGGGGCGACCCTGGCTTTGGACCCGGAGGAAGTGGCAGCTGCCTCTGCTGACCGCAGGGTGGGAGAGGCCCTGGCCTCCATGTGGTGGCAGCTATGTGCTGGGCCCTCCAGAGCTCTTTCCTGGTAGCTCTCGGGCACCTGCCGGGGACCACGAGGGCTAGAGAGGACCCCCGGTGGGTGGGCTGTGCTGCACCTGGTTAAGAGCACATCGTACAAAGCACCAGATCCCCAACAAGGACCCGGGTTCGAGCCCCGGCCCCCACCTGCAGGTGGAAAGCTTCCCAAACAGTGAAACAGGTCTGCCGGTGTCTCTCTGCCTCTCGCCCTCTCTATCTCCCCTCCTCTTTCAATTTCTCTCTGTCTCTAGCCAATAAAATGGGGAAACGGCCACCAGGAGCAGAGGATTCGTAGTGCCGGCACCAAGCCCCAGCAATAACTCTGGAGAAAAAAGAGAGAGAGGACACCCTAGTGGCAGTGGGGGAGGGTCCCAAGATGGTGGTCCCTGGACCCAGCTGGCCTGCAGGTAGTCTCCTTACCTGTCGCCCCTCTGTGATGTGGTTTCTTTGGCTCGAAGAAAGAGAATCCGGTCTGTTTCTGCAATGGGCCGCCAAGAGCCTTGAGCCATGCGTGTCCCCAAGACGCCGTGTCCTTGAGAGTTCATAATTTGGGTTGTGGGGGTGGAGGGGCTGGAAACTGATCAGCTGGTGAATTGCTTGCCTTGCCGTGCACGTGGCCTTGGGTTTGAGCCTGGCACCGTGTGGGCACATGGACAACACCAAGGAAACCCTGTGGGTGGGGGAATGGTGCTGTGGCGTCTCTCCTCTCTCTCTCTCCCCCCTTCCCCTCTCTCCCTCTCTCTCGATACAAACAGAAACACTTTCGCTGGGGAGGTCACACGGGTCCAAGGCCCATGGTCCATTCCCTGGAAACACATAAAAATAACAGAAAGATGCAAACTCACAAGCTTAGGGGACAGGTATTGGTGAGGCGGTTTGACAGGCGAGAGGTCTCATCCTTCATACGCGGCATCCTTGCTCCCGGCACGCGGCAGGGCTGGGCGCTGCAGCAGCTGGTCTCCAGGGCCTGTTCTCCAAAGAACAGTCTGGATAACTCAGGAAACAGGGCTTGGGGGTGAGGTGGTGGAGAGGAGACACAAAGAGACAGTAGAGGAAGAGGAGGAAGGGAGGAAGGGCAGAAAGGAGAAGAGAGAAGATCGAGGACTTGCTGTTGGCAGCTCTGAGCTAAGGAGTCTGAAGTCTGTGGGTGGCACGTCGCGACGCCGTATTTCCAGGGGCTTAGGCTTACGCTGCTATTTGTTCTTCAGATGAAAGAATCAGAGCTGCTGTCTGGCTTTGAACCGGCTGCAGAGTTGACGGCCGGTTAAAAGCCCGTCGCTCCTGGCCTGAGGAGGGACCCGCAGGTCTGCGTCCTCACCTGTGTTGCAGACGTGAATCCCACTGGCAGCGCTGGAGACCGTCGAGGGTTGGGGGAAATATCTCACTTGACTGGTAAGCAGCTGGGAACAGTGGCCGCGCAGATGTGCTTTGGCCCCTCCCGGTGCCCCTGCGCTAGGGATAAACCGCGGGGAGACTGAGGAGGAAGTCAAGGGCGCTTTGGGAGCGGCATTCGTGTGGAGCGTGGCCGCCCGGCCAGCCAGGGCACAGGCGGCTTCCGAGGTGCAGCTCGCTCCCGGATTAATGGGATCTCTCGGTGACGCTAATCCAAAAGGTCACTTTTGCCTCTGTGCGCTGTGCCGTTTGTGAATTGAGCCTGAATCTTTTCAGAAGTAAACAAATTCAGCCGCTTGATCCCGGCGCCTGGCAATCACCTCTAATACCGCAGCCCGGGCTGCTTTGCATTTTTCAAACCCTCGTTGTCTCATTTCCTTTCAGTTCGGCTCTCTCAAACTTTTTCTTTCCCACCCCCAACTCATCTTTCCTGATTATTTGTGCTTCATACATATTCTAAGGCCCCAGCCCTCAGCTTGCAGAGGAGAGGGACGGGGCCATGAGGTGGAGGAGGAAGGGCCCGCTCCAGGTCCCCAGATGCCCACGGACTTAGCAACGAAGCTCTCGGAATTGGGGCCGTTGGGTGCGAGCCGGCCGCCGGCATCAGCGGAGACTGACGTTGAGACTGCCCTCAGGAAACGGGCACTCCAAGGCACCGGCAGCTGCGGATTCACTTCAGCCTTCTCACTCCGTGATGGGAGAGCCGCTGTGAAATGCGGCACCATGGTCAGAGAGGCGGCCCAGCAGAGGGAGGTGGAGGCGGGGAGACCGGCAGCCGGTTTCCATATCTGCCCGTCCCCCTGGCCGACAGCTGCCAGTGTCCCCCCAGTGTCCTTCCTGGCTCCTCGAGCTCTTCTGGGGCGGCTCCCCTGACCTCTCCCGGGCTCTGGGTTCCGAAGCCACAGGATCGGCTATGTTGTCATTTAGGAAACGTTGTGAGTCGCTCAGAAAAGACCCGGGAGGACGCCGACTCTGATGGCTGCGGAGGCAGCAGGCTCGTCCTGAGGAAGCCGTGGCCGTCCCGGCAATTTCTCTCCCGAGCTCTCCTGCCAGTCTCTGGCGCTCGGACGGAAACTTCGCCTCGCAGAAAGGGCTTGTCGCCGACAAAGGTCACTTTGTGGCGCTGTTCCGGGACTGATAACATTTTGATTAGCTATGCAGGAAGCGCTGAGCCTTGCCTCAGATGTCATATTCGAGCATTCGCATTATTCTAAGACAATCACGTAAGCTGATTCGATTGGACAATAAGAACTTGAATTTTGTGGCTTATTTTCTTTGCTGTAACGCGCCGGCACCCTGGGCGTCGTTGCGGGGAATGAATGACTCCTTCCCCAATAAACCAAACGCAGAAAGAAGCCCCTGGAGAAGTCAGGGATCTCCATAAATGTGGAAATGGGTCTCATAATATGTGTTCAATTTAGTACGATGCGTGGAGCTCAGAAATAGCCTGATCCTCCAGATGGAAACCCCTCTCCTCAGCCTCCGAGGGGGCGGCGGAGAGCTGCCGGAAACACACAGGGCCGGCTCCCCGCCCGCCAGCCGCACACCTGCAAGGGCTGTTACCCACTGGCCTCCATTTAAGTCACCAGGTGCCTGGAGAATCAGAAGTGCCGTTCACTTTGTCTTTCTGTCTCTGTTGTGCGTGTGCGTGTGCGTGCATGTGCGTGCGTGTGTGTGTGTGTGC
>NC_080175.1:1279995-1324995 GCF_950295315.1 Erinaceus europaeus
CCTCCCCTCTCTTCTCCTCTCTCCTCTCCTCTCCTCTCCTCTCTTCTCCTCTCCTCTCCTTTCTTCTCCTCTCTCTCTCTCCTCTCCTTCCCTCTCCTCTCTCTTCTCCTCTCCTCCCCTTTTCTCTTCTCCTCTCCTCTCTTCTCCTCTCCTCTCCTTTCTTCTCTCTCCTCTCCTCTCCTCTCCTCTCCTCTCTTCTCCTCTCCTCTCTTCTCCTCTCCTCTCCTTTCCTTCTCCTCTTCTCTCCTCTCCTCTCCTCTCTTCTCCTCTCCTCCCCTTTTCTCTTCTCCTCTCCTCTCTTTTTGTCCCTGTTTCCTCTCTTCTCTTCTCCTCTCTTCTCTTCTCTTCTCTTCTCTTTCTCTTCTCTTCTCTTCTCCTTTATTTCCTCTCCTTTCTTTTTTCTAATATTTAAAAAATGTATTTATTGGTTAAGGACAGATAAAAAATCGAAAGGGGTTGGGAAGTGATGCACCCCAGTTAAGGCACATAATATTAAGCACAAGAACCTTTGCAAAGATCTGGGTTCGAGCCCCTCAGCTCCCCACCTGCAGGGAAGTTGTAGAAGCGGTGAAGCAGGTCTTCAGGTGTCTGTCTTTCTCTCTCCCTCTCTATCTTTCTCTCCCCTCTCAATTTCCCTCTGTCTTATTCAATAAAATGAGGGAAATAAAAGTTCACCAGAGCAGTGGATTCATTGTGATGGCAGTGAGCCCCAGGAGTGACCCTGGAGGAAAAAGAGACGAAGAGGAGATAGAGACGGAGAGAGGTACAGAGACCCTGGCAGCCCTGCATCATCACTCCAAAAGCCTCCCCTCTGAAGGTGGGGACAGACTGGGGATCTTGAACCTGAGTCTGTGCGCACTGGGACATGTGCCCTACTGCCACAGCGTCCCGGGAGGTGGCCGTCTGTCAGCAGAGCACAGGGAGGCCAGCGGGGGTGTTCCGGTAGCGGCACTCTGGGGAGCAGTAGGAATGGAGGCTTGCTCTGCACCTTGCAGGTCTGGAACATGGTGCCACGCTCTCCTTCAAGGGGGATGCGGGCGCCAGAGGGCTGTGCAAGGAGGGACACTGTGCCAGGAACTCCAAGGGGCCTGTGAGTGTGTGCGATTGTGAGTGTGCGACTGTGTGTGTGATTGTGAGTGTGTGTATGATTGTGTGTGTGAGTGTGTGTGAGTGAGTGTGTGAGCGTGTGTGATTATGAATGTGTGTGATTGTGTGTGTGAGTGTGTGATTGTGTGAGTGTATGATTGTGAGTGTGTGTGATTGTATGTGTGAGTGTGAGTGTATGTGAGGCTGTGATTGTGTGTGTGAGTGTGTGTGTGTGTGAGTGTGTGTGATTGAGTGTGTGAGTGTTAGTGTGTGAGTGTGAGTGTGTATGATTGTGTGTGAGTGTGTGTGTGATTCTGAGAGTGTGTGTTTGTGTGTGTGAGTGTTAGTGTGTGAGAGTGAGTGTGTGTGAGTAAGTGCGTGAGTATAAGAGTGAGAGTGTGCATGTGAGTGAGAGTGTGTGTGAATGTGTGTGTGAGAGTGAGTGAGTGTTTGGTGTTGTGAGTGTGAATGTGTGAGTAAGTGTGTGAGAGTGAATGTGTGAGAAGTGGAGTGCATGTGTGTGAGTGTGTGAGTGAGTGAGTGTGTGTGTGAACAGTATGTGTGTGATGGTGAGTTAGGGCTGAGCTCCGGAGTTCAGGTAGCTCCCTGTCTCAAGCACTGGAGCTGCACTGAGGGTCCCTCTTGTTCTGTCCATAGCAAAGCCCATCCGCTGGGTAAGTGGCCTTTCCCGGGACCCCTGAGCCAGCAGGAGAGATGCCCCAATGGCACCGCCACCCCATGTCTGCCCGTCACCCCCCCGCTTTGTTAGCTGGTCCCTTTCAGCAAGTACCCCCTGCCATTCTCATCCACCGCAAAAGAGAGGGAGAGGAGAAGGAAAGAAAGAGAGAAGGAGGGAGAGAGGAGCGAGAGAGGGAGAGAGAAAGGAGAAGGGAAAGAAGGGAAAGAGAGAGAAGGAGAAAGAAGGGAAGAGAAGGAGGACAGAGGGAGAGACAGAGAGAGGGAAAGGAGGAGAGAGAGAGAGAGAGAGAGAGAGAGAGAGCAGGCAGCCACTTAGACTGTCCCAAGAGAAGGGCTTTGCTCCCAAGCCTCAGAGCTCCGGCCGGGCCTGGGCGCTCAGCAGAGCACAGTGGCAGCCGGGCAGTCAGGCCATCAATAACCTGCTCTGTATGTTGCAGATGTTGCGTGAACGCACGGAGGAGTTCTATCCCGTCTCCTGATGGCGGGGCCCCGGGGGCGGCAGGCGAAGGCCCAGATCCGTCTGCAGCCCTCCCGCTCCGGGAAGGAGGGGGCGACCCCTCGGAACAGAATCACATTCCAGCTTGCTCACCGAGCCAATTTTTCACATGTTCCCTCTTTCCTGTTCCTTGTTCTCCCCCCTCAGACCTCATCTGGCTGCAATGAAAAACGAGGTGATGTCATTTTTGATTCTGTGCTTGACACCCGGCGGGGAAGGCAGAGGGGTTCATGGACTCCAGAGTCCACAAAGTCAAGGAAGAAGGGATGCGGGGTTCTGGAAGCAGTCCAGGACAAACTTTCCAGCTCAGAAAAACAAAAGTGCTAATTGTTCCCTGTCTGGCCGCCACGAGTCCGCTCTGAGCAGCCCGGGCGTGAATCTTGCCCTTTGATATTACCAGGGCCGTGGGCCGCCAGGTGAGGTGTGTGCTAAGTGCCTGGCCGGACGGGACAGTGGGTCTAGAATCTGACAGCCGCAGCTGGACCCTGTCGTCCACTTATTCCGATGATTAAATCAATAGGCTGTGTTACAGTTTCAAGTTTCCCCAAACAAATTTCTCTGAAAAATGATATTAATTTCTCTGAGATGACTCCAGCCGAGAAAGAGATTTTTCTCTGTCACTTCTGAAGGGTCGGGGGGAAATAAACCTGAGAGATCACTAACAAAAAATAAATAAATAAATAAAACAAAAAATAAAACGAGCTTGGATGGTTGTGAGGATGTAAGAAACAAAACGTGCCTTCTCAATTTCGATTAGTCAGGATCTGCCTGTTTACCCATTCTGTGGCCTAGAAAGAGTTTTGAAATGCTAATAAATGAGAGCTCATTTTCATCCCGAGTTTGGCCTTTCCAAACAAAACCCATGTCTGGCCAGCTTCCCAGAGTTTACCTTTCTTTCTTTCTTTCTTTCTTTCTTTCTTTCTTTCTTTCTTTCTTCCTTTCTCTCTCTCTCTCTCTCTCTCTCTCTCTCTCCCTTTCTTTCTTTCTTTCTTTCTTTCTTTCTTTCTTTCTTTCTTCCTCTCTCTCTCTCTCTCTCTTTCTTTCTTTCTTTTTCCACGTATCCTTCACAAAAAAACCACACGGTGAGCCCTGGCCTGAGTGACTCCAGGGTGAGTCAGACCGCAGGCCAGTCAGGCCACGCCAGGTACAATTCCAGTTTCAACACGGTTCCATCTCACGCCGTTTTTTGCCTGTGGCTTTCCTGTGCCGTGCCACCGCAGGACCAGATGGTGTCACCAGTAAGGCAGACGTGAAGAGCGGCTTTTCGCAGTCACTTCTCTGGACCTCTCAGGACGGGGCAGTGAGGTTGTGCTCTGAGTCCAGACCCAGCTTTGCACACTTCCAGGCATCTTGGACAATATATTTTTTTCTTTATCTTTTATGGGGCGGTTCATGATTCACAGAACACTTGCTGACACTTGGATATGAATTCTCACCTCACCTAGACAGGAGTCTGCAAGACACTCTCACCTCCAGGTCAGGTCCACCCTCCGCACCAGGCCCAGAACCCCCCCCCCCCACTCCCAGAGGCCTTGACTTTGGTGCGGTACACCAGCTCCAGTCCACATTCTGCTCGGTGTCTCCCCTTCTGTTCTGATTTCTCCACTTCTGCCCATGAGTGAGATCATCCCATCTTCATCCTGCTCTTTCTGGCTGCTCTCACTTCACACGATTCCTTCAGGCTCCATCCAAGATGGGGTGGAGAAAGTAAATTCACAATTTTTTAAAGATTTTATTTACTGATGAGAAAGACAGGAAGAGAGAGAAAGAACCAGACATCACTCTGGCACATGTGCTGCCGGGGATTGAACTCAGGACCTCATGCTTGAGAGTCCAAAGCTTTACCACTGCGCCACCTCCAGGACCACAAAATCACCATTTTTAATAGCCGAGTAGTATTCCATTGTGTATCTAGACCACAGCTTCCTCAGCCACTCGTCTGTGGTTGGACACCTGGGTGGCTCCCAGGTTTTGGCTGTTACACATTGTGCTGCCGTGAACACAGGTGCGCACAGATCTTTTTGGATGGGTGTGTTGGGTTCCTTAGGCTCTATCCCCAGGAGAGGAGTTGTGGGTCACAGCGCAGGTCCACGTCTGTCCTTCTGAGAGCTGTCCTTTCAGTGTGGCCCACCATCTGACCATGTGGAAAGCCTTCTGGCTCTGGTCCCGAGCGTGACTGTCCCTTTTCTTCCTGTGCCCCTGGGAAAGCCCAAAGGGGCCTGGCTCCAGCTGAGAGAGGAGAGGCACCTGACTGAGTTGAGGGGTGTCCGAGGTGCAGCCAGGCTGCTGGGGCCAAGCAGGTTAGCCCAGGGGCCTCTCCTGGGACGTGGGGCAGAGGAAGGAGGAAGACAGGCCTGTGAACAGGGGCCAGGGGAGGAGGACCCTCAAGTTGGCGTGGGAAGATGAAGAGCTGGGAGGGCAGGGGAGGGACTGTGGCAGGAGATAAAGCCTTGGTGAGGGTCCTGTGTACACAGCCGCCCTCCTCCCACACACACAAACGTTGGAACTGTGGAACTACCCAGCTGTCAGAAAAGTCACGTTTTCTTCTCCTCCTCTTCCTCCTTCTCCTCCTTCTCTTCCTCCTCCTCCTCCTTCTTTTTCTCCTCCTCTTTCTCTTCCTCCCCCTCGACACTTCCCCTTCCCTCCTCCTCCTCCTTCTCCTTCTCTCCTCTCCCCTTCCCCCTTCCCCTCTTTTCTGCCATCAGAGTGAATGCTGGGGCACAGTGCCAACACAACAAATCCACCACTCCTGATGGAAAATTTCCCCTTTATTTTTTCTTCCTGTTTTATTTGACAGGGCAGAGAGAAATTAAGAGGGGGGGGGGAGAGGGAGAGGGGGAGGGAGAGGGAGAGGGGGAGGGGAGGGGGAGGGGAAGGAGAGGGGAGGGGAGGGGGAGGGGAGGGGAGGGGAGGGAGAGAGGGAGAGGGAGAGGAAGGGAGAGGGAGAGAGAGAGGGAGAGGGAGAGAGAGAAAGGGAGAGGGAGAGAGAGAGGGAGAGAGAGAAAGGGAGAGGGAGAGAGAGAGGGAGAGGGAGAGAGACAGAGAGAGGGAGAGGGAGAGAGACAGAGGGAGAGAGAGAGACAGAGGGAGAGGGAAGGAGAGGGAGAGAGAGAGACAGAGGGAGAGGGAGAGAGACAGAGAGAGGGAGAGAGACAGAGAGAGGGAGAGGGAGAGAGAGAAAGGGAGAGAGAGAGAGGGAGAGACAGAGAGAGGGAGAGGGAGGGAGAGGTAGAGAGAGAGGGTGAGGGAGAGGGAGAGAGAGTGAGGGAGAGGGAGAGGGAGAGGCCTGCAGCCCTGCCTCACTGCTCATGCAGCTTCTCCCCCGCAGGTTGAGAGGGCTCAAACTTGTGTCCTGTGCACAGTGCTGTGCACACCCCCCCCCTGTTTTCTGTCTCTGTGGAAAATGTGCTGTCTGTTCTCACCACCGACGGATGTTGAAAGCTGCTTAGGGAGAAGGAGGCTTTTGGACACAAGCTCTGGACCCTAGGGTCTTGTGAGATTTTCAGTATGTGAGAGAGTCCTTCTGGGAAGAATGAGTTCAGGAAAGCCACCCGGGAGGCTTTGGACACCAGCTCCCCACCTGGGACCCTTCTCCTCACCACCCCTGCTCCCTGGAACCTCCCTCTGCCCTCCTGGGGGCCCCCTGATGGTGCAGACCCTCCGGAGAGCTCTCACTCTCTTCAGCTTTGCTCCCTCATTCAAGAGAGGAGGCTTTCAACCCAGCACCCGACCCCACCCCTGCCGGACCCAGCAGCCTCCCCCTGCTGCAGCACCCCTGCCTGCTCAGAGCCCAGCCCCGCTGAGTCCTTCCACCCAGCCAGGGGGGTATGGGTTCCAGTGGCCTGGGTCTGCATGGAAGCGGGGCTGGTGGTACCCCCTGGCCTTGGTCCTTGTCATTCTGTCTCCTAACCGAGTCAGCAGGGGCATAGACCCCCAGCTCCTGGAATCTGGTGCCAGCATTGGGGCGCTCTCTGTGCCCCCAGGGTGTTCACCTCATAACTGGGCATACACTGGAGTGGTCCAGGGGAGGGGTTTCCATGGTAACCACAACCTCTTGGAAGGTAGCAGAAAGTTCCCTCTTCCTCACCATGCCTCATATTCCAGGAGCAAAAGGCATTGGCACAAGCACCCAACAGTGGCAGACAATGGGGCAGGTGGGACAGTGCCAGCTGCAGGCTTCCTCTTCCTTGGTGGCATCTGTTCAAAGGACCTGTGGGAGAGGACAGCCATGACCAGGAGGGCAGAGTTCCCCAATGGGGTGCAGGGACCTCAAGCACAGGCCACCTGCCCTGCGCCGGGAGAGCTGGCCCCTCACCCTGGGGAGACCAGGACGAATGGGACTGTCCTCTGGTCTGGAGGAGGCTCACCTCAACATGGTATGTGACCCACAGGCTCCCCGGAATGGCACTAGGATGTGACCTCTGGGTGGCAGCCACTGGTGCCTGGAGATGCAGCCCAAAGGCAGGTCCTGAACACTGACCTGCACTTGGCCTGAGGGCTGGTGAGATGTGGGGAGGACCTGACACCCCCCCCACACACACACACACACACATGCAGGAGGATAACAGGGACACGAACTGGGATGGGGACAGAGACAGGGACTGGGACTGGGACTGGAACTGGGATTGGGATTGGGACTGGGATTGGGACTGGGACTGAGACAGAGACTGGGACTGAGACTGAGACTGGGACAGGGACAGGGACTGAGACTCAGACTGACACTGACACTGAGAATGGGACTGAGACTGGGACTGGGACTGAGACTGGGACTGGGACTGAGACTGGGACTGGGACTGGGACTGGGACTGAGACTGGGACTGGGACTGGGACTGGGACTGAGACTGGGACTGGGACTGAGAATGGGACTGGGACTGGGACTGACACTGAGAATGGGACTGAGACTGGGACTGGGACTGAGACTGGGACTGGGACTGAGACTGGGACTGGGACTGGGACTGGGACTGAGACTGGGACTGGGACTGAGAATGGGACTGGGACTGGGACTGACACTGAGAATGGGACTGAGACTGGGACTGGGACTGAGACTGGGACTGGGACTGAGACTGGGACTGGGACTGGGACTGGGACTGGGACTGGGACTGGGACTGGGACTGGGACTGGGACTGAGACTGGGACTGGGACTGAGACTGGGACTGGGACTGGGACTGGGACTGAGACTGGGACTGGGACTGAGAATGGGACTGGGACTGGGACTGGGAATGGGAATGGGAATGTGACTGGGAATGGGACTGGGACTGGGACTGAGACTGTGACTGGGACAGGGACAGGGACACAGACTGACACTGGGACTGGGACTGAGACTGGGACAGGGACTGAGACTGGGACTGGGACTGGGACTGGGACTGGGACTGGGACTGGGACTGGGACTGGGACTGGGACTTGGACTTGGACTGTGACTGAGACTGGGACTATGACTGAGACTGGGACTGGAACTGGGACTGGGACTGGGACTGGGACTGGGACTGAGACTGGGACTGGGACTGGGACTGAGACTGGGACAGGGACTGAGACTGGGACTGGGACTGGGACTGGCACTGAGACTGGGACTGGGACTGAGAATGGGACTGGGACTGGGTGGGAAGGGACTGAGACTGAGACTGGGACTGGGACTGGGACTGGGAATGGGAATGGGAATGTGACTGGGAATGGGACTGGGACTGGGACTGAGACTGTGACTGGGACAGGGACAGGGACACAGACTGACACTGGGACTGGGACTGAGACTGGGACAGGGACTGAGACTGGGACTGGGACTGGGACTGGGACTGGGACTGGGACTGGGACTGGGACTTGGACTTGGACTGTGACTGAGACTGGGACTATGACTGAGACTGGGACTGGAACTGGGACTGGGACTGGGACTGGGACTGGGACTGAGACTGGGACTGGGACTGGGACTGAGACTGGGACTGAGACTGGGACTGAGACTGGGACTGGGACTGGGACTGGGACTGAGACTGGGACTGGGACTGGGACTGGGACTGGGACTGAGACTGGGACTGGGACTGAGAATGGGACTGGGACTGGGACTGGGACTGAGACTGGGACTGGGACTGAGAATGGGACTGGGACTGGGTGGGAAGGGACTGAGACTGAGACTGGGACTGGGACTGGGACTGGGAATGGGAATGGGAATGTGACTGGGAATGGGACTGGGACTGGGACTGAGACTGTGACTGGGACAGGGACAGGGACACAGACTGACACTGGGACTGGGACTGAGACTGGGACAGGGACTGAGACTGGGACTGGGACTGGGACTGGGACTTGGACTTGGACTGGGACTGAGACTGGGACTATGACTGAGACTGGGACTGGAACTGGGACTGGGACTGGGACTGGGACTGAGACTGGGACTGGGACTGGGACTGAGACTGGGACTGAGACTGGGACTGGGACTGGGACTGGGACTGAGACTGGGACTGGGACTGTGACTGGGATTAAGACTGGGATAGGGACTCGGCCTGGGACTGGGACTGAGACTGGGACTGCGACTGAGACTGGGACTATGACTGGGACTGAGACTGGGACTGGGACTGGGACTGGGACTGGGACTGGGACTGAGACTGAGACTGGGACTATGACTGAGACTGGGACTATGACTGGGACTGAGACTGGGACTGGGACTGGGACTGGGACTGGGACTGAGACTGGGACTGGGACTGGGACTGGGACTGAGACTGGGACTATGACTGAGACTGGGACTGGGACTGGGACTGGGACTGGGACTGGGACTGGGACTGGGACTGGGACTGAGACTGGGACTATGACTGAGACTGGGACTGGGACTGGGACTGAGACTGGGACTATGACTGAGACTGGGACTGGGACTGGGACTGGGACTGGGACTGAGACTGAGACTTGGACTGGGACTGGGACTGGGACTGGGACTGGGACTGGGACTTGGACTTGGACTGTGACTGAGACTGGGACTATGACTGAGACTGGGACTGGAACTGGGACTGGGACTGGGACTGGGACTGAGACTGGGACTGGGACTGGGACTGGGACTGGGACTGGGACTTGGACTTGGACTGTGACTGAGACTGGGACTATGACTGAGACTGGGACTGGAACTGGGACTGGGACTGGGACTGGGACTGAGACTGGGACTGGGACTGGGACTGAGACTGGGACTGAGACTGGGACTGGGACTGGGACTGGGACTGAGACTGGGACTGGGACTGGGACTGGGACTGGGACTGAGACTGGGACTGGGACTGAGAATGGGACTGGGACTGGGACTGGGACTGAGACTGGGACTGGGACTGAGAATGGGACTGGGACTGGGTGGGAAGGGACTGAGACTGAGACTGGGACTGGGACTGGGAATGGGAATGGGAATGTGACTGGGAATGGGACTGGGACTGGGACTGAGACTGTGACTGGGACAGGGACAGGGACACAGACTGACACTGGGACTGGGACTGAGACTGGGACAGGGACTGAGACTGGGACTGGGACTGGGACTGGGACTTGGACTTGGACTGTGACTGAGACTGGGACTATGACTGAGACTGGGACTGGAACTGGGACTGGGACTGGGACTGGGACTGAGACTGGGACTGGGACTGGGACTGAGACTGGGACTGAGACTGGGACTGGGACTGGGACTGGGACTGAGACTGGGACTGGGACTGTGACTGGGATTAAGACTGGGATAGGGACTCGGCCTGGGACTGGGACTGAGACTGGGACTGCGACTGAGACTGGGACTATGACTGGGACTGAGACTGGGACTGGGACTGGGACTGGGACTGGGACTGGGACTGAGACTGAGACTGGGACTATGACTGAGACTGGGACTGGGACTGGGACTGGGACTGAGACTTGGACTGGGACTGGGACTGGCACTGAGACTGACACTGACACTGTCACTGAGAATGGGACTGAGACTGGGACTGGGACTGAGATTGGGACAGGGACACAGACTGACACTGGGACTGGGACTGAGACTGGGACAGGGACTGAGACTGGGACTGGGACTGAGACTGAGACTGGGACTGGGACTGGGACTGGGACTGGGACTGGGACTGGGACTGGGACTGGGACTGGGCCTGGGACTGGGACTGGGACTGGGACTGGGGCTAGATGGGGACTGAGACTAAGACTGCTACTGAGACTGGGATTAACACTGGGACTGTGATTGGCATGAGACTGGGACAGGGACTCAGACTGGGACTGGATGAGACTGGGACTGGAACAGGGACTGAGAATGGGACTGGGACTGGTTCTGAGACTGGGATTGAGACTGGGACTGTGACTGGGATTAAGACTGGGATAGGGACTCGGCCTGGGACTGGGACTGAGACTGGGACTGCGACTGAGACTGGGACTATGACTGGGACTGAGACTGGGACTGGGACTGGGACTGGGACTGGGACTGGGACTGAGACTGAGACTGGGACTATGACTGAGACTGGGACTGGGACTGGGACTGGGACTGGGACTGGGACTGAGACTGGGACTGGGACTGGGACTGGGACTGGGACTGGGACTGAGACTGGGACTGGGACTGGGACTGGGACTGGGACTGGGACTGAGACTGAGACTGGGACTATGACTGAGACTGGGACTGGGACTGGGACTGGGACTGGGACTGGGACTGGGACTGGGACTGAGACTGGGACTGGGACTGGGACTGAGACTGAGACATACTGGGGCTGGTACTGGAACTGGGACTGGGATTGAGACTGAGACTGGGACTGGGACTGGGACTGGGACTGGGACTGAGACTGGGACTGGGACTGGGACTGGGACTGGGACTGAGACTGGGACTGGGACTGGGACTGGGACTGGGACTGGGACTGGGACTGGGACTGAGACTGGGACTGGGACTGGGACTGAGACTGAGACTGGGACTATGACTGAGACTGGGACTGGGACTGGGACTGGGACTGAGACTGGGACTGGGACTGGGACTGGGACTGGGACTGGGACTGGGACTGAGACTGGGACTGGGACTGAGAATGGGACTGGGACTGGGTGGGAAGGGACTGAGACTGAGACTGGGACTGGGACTGGGACTGGGACTGGGAATGGGAATGGGAATGTGACTGGGAATGGGACTGGGACTGGGACTGAGACTGTGACTGGGACAGGGACAGGGACACAGACTGACACTGGGACTGGGACTGAGACTGGGACAGGGACTGAGACTGGGACTGGGACTGGGACTGGGACTGGGCCTGGGACTGGGACTGGGACTGGGACTGAGACTGAGACTGGGACTGGGACTGGGACTGGGACTGAGACTGGGATTGGGACTGGGACTGGGACTGGGACTGAGACTGGGATTGGGACTGGGACTGGGACTGGGACTGAGACTGAGACTGAGACTGGGACTGGGACTGGGACTGAGACTGGGACTGGGACTGGGACTGGGACTGGGACTGGGACTGAGACTGGGACTGGGACTGAGACTGGGACTGAGACTGGGACTGGGACTGGGACTGGGACTGGGACTGAGACTTGGACTGGGACTGGGACTGGGACTGGGACTGGGACTGGCACTGAGACTGGGACTGGGACTGAGAATGGGACTGGGACTGGGTGGGAAGGGACTGAGACTGAGACTGGGACTGGGACTGGGACTGGGAATGGGAATGGGAATGTGACTGGGAATGGGACTGGGACTGGGACTGAGACTGTGACTGGGACAGGGACAGGGACACAGACTGACACTGGGACTGGGACTGAGACTGGGACAGGGACTGAGACTGGGACTGGGACTGGGACTGGGACTTGGACTTGGACTGTGACTGAGACTGGGACTATGACTGAGACTGGGACTGGGACTGGGACTGGGACTGGGACTGGGACTGGGACTGGGACTGGGACTGAGACTGGGACTGGGACTGAGACTGGGACTGGGACTGGGACTGGGACTGGGACTGGGACTGGGACTGGGACTGAGACTGGGACTGGGACAGGGACTGAGACTTTGACTGGGACTGGTAATTGGACTGGGAATGAGACTGAGACTCAGGCTGGCACTGGGACTTGATATTGTGACTGAGACTGGGACTGAGACTGAGACTGGGACTGGGACAGTGACTGGGACTGGGACTGGGACTGAGAGTGGGACTGGGACTGGGACTGGGACTGAGACTGAGACTGGGACAGGGACTGGGACTGAGAGTGGGACTGTGAATGGGACTGAGACTGGGACAGGGACTGGGACTGGGACTGGGACAGGGTTTGGGCTGGTCTAGCAGGCACTTCTGCTGTGTTCCCCGGCTCTCCCACCTGGACAGGGCAATCTGCCGACACCTCATCTCTCCATTGAGTATTTCCGCCAAGTTCCCGTCAAGAGGGATCTTGGAGGCTGTGGACGAGAGGGTTCAGAGAGGTCACAGCGTAGCTACCTTTGCTTCCCCAAGTTCCGTTCTTCATATTTTGATCTCATATCCCTTCCTTCCTTCCTTCCTTCCTTCCTCCCTTCCTTCCTTCCTTCCTTCCTTCCTTCCTTCCTTCCTTCCTTCCTTCCTTCCTCCCTTCCTTCATTCCTTCCTCTCTACCTCCCTCTCTTCCTCCTTCCCTTCTTCCTCTTTTTCATTTTCTTTCTATTTATTTTCACTTTAATAAGAAAGACTGAACCTGAGAGGGGAAAGGGAGAGAGACAGAGAGACACCTGCAGACCTGCTACATGTCTCCTCAAGCTTTCAGTGGGGAACGGGGCCCCTGGACATGGTAAAGTGTGCGAACTCAAAGAGATGTGCCACTACCTACCCCCACTTTCATCTGTTTAAGCTCCATGCCAGGGAATGGAGCCAGAGCCTGGCCCATTTGTGACATGGGAGCTGAGTGGTTTTGTCAGCCCATTTTCTCCCCTTGTTCCTTTTGAGAGAGGGGAGAGAGAGATGCCAGTGCTCAGTGCTGCCACCATGGCACTCACTTGTGGTGCCTGGCGCTGGGGCTGTCACCACACCTCATGCAGGAAACTGCATGAGTTCAGTTAGGTGAATCCTCTCCTTGCCTTTGGAATGTTCTCTTTCGAGACATGGCCACAGAAGCCTTGGCCTGACTGCTTTCAGGGAAGCTAAGCTCACACCAGGCCGGCCGTGTCAGGAGCCCATGAGAGTTCTGAGTGAGTGGGTCTGCACCCCAGGAAGACAGGTGACTTCAGGAAGCTCCCCCCTTTGGGGTCAAGGGTAGAGTTCCCTTAACTGGCATGAATTAGGCTTCCACACAGTAATGCCAAGCGGTGGGGGGCCATGAGTGACTAGAGAGAGACTGAAGGGAAGGAAGAGGTCAGCCTTGCAGCATCTGGACTTCAGCATCAGCTGGGGACGGGGTCCCCAAGGAGGTCCCCAGGGCACCCAGGGCAAGTTCCAGGTGCACTGCTCCCCAAAAAGAGTTCTTAGGCAGTGCTTTGACCTAGCTCATGGTTAATTTTTTATTAGTGATTTAATATTGATTTACAAAATTACAAGATAGCAGGGTAAAGCTCCATGCCGTTCCCACCATCAGAGTTCTGTGTCCCATCCCCTCCACTGGGAGCCACAGCAGTGCTCCCAAGGTTGCCGGCATGGTTTGGCTATTATTTCCACAATTATCTGTCTATATTTGTGCCAATTTGCCCCGTATTTTTCTATGGTTCCATCAGCTCTTCCTTTCCAGGTCACACCTACACCTATGACTACATCCAAATCCTGCCCCCTTTTCCATCTTCTTTCTGTGGGTCCTGATGGAGTTGGAGTTCGAAGTGCTCTGCTCATCTTCCCCCCATCATCTCTCTGCCTCTGGGAGCAGGGACCCAAATTCTTTATGGGCAGCGGAAGGTGGGAGTTCTGGCTTCTGTCATTGCTTCTCCACTGGCAGGTGTTGGCAGGTGGATCCATACCCCCAGCACTCAGAGGTTATTTGAAAACCAACGTTGGAGGGAGTTGGGCGGTGGCGCAGTGGGTTAAGCACACGTGGCGCCAAGCGCAAGGACCGGCATCAGGATCCCAGTTCGAGCCCCCGGCTCCCCACCTGCAGGGGAGTCGCTTCACAGGCAGTGAAGCAGGTCTGCAGGTGTCTGTCTTTCTCTCCCCCTCTCTGCCTACCCCTCCTCTCTCCATTTTTCTCTGTCCTATCCAACAACAACAGCATCAATACCAACAACAATAGTAAAAACAACAACAATAAAAAACAACAAGGGCAACAAATGGGAAAATAAATAAATAAATAAATAAATATAAAAAAATTAAAACAACAACAACCTTCCCTGGAACGTGTGTGCCTTCACTCATTTGTCCACGGTGCACACACCCTTACAGACACGACTAAGGTCGTGACCCTAGAGTCTGGGGCTGCTGGGTATGGTGGTAAGAGCTGGACACGGTGACCTGGCATCTCAACGCCAGCTTAGACAGAAGGTGGTGACTCTCTTTCAGGCAGTGCTGGGGGGGTCACGTTGCTCTGCTGTGGTCTTCTGCAGGAACAAGCAAGAAGCAGAAACCTACAGCCCCCACTGCTGGCATTTGCCTTCAGGGCAGGCAACAGCCTCAGACTTGTCCTATGGTAGCAAAGCAGAGAAAGCCCAACCTCATCCTGGAAGCCACGTAGCCCGGCGGCCTGAGGGCCCCACTGTGATCATCTGAGACTCCCTCCCTGGTTTCCAAGATGAAGACCCTGTTAACACAGAGCCCCTCCTTCTGCCCTGGAAATATCTCCTGAGATAAAGCAGAATGGAGGGGGAGCCCAGAGCACAGCTCCTGCCCCTTGCTGCCCCCCACTACCCCCTGCCCGGCACTCAGAGTGGCATCGGAATCTCTGCCCCCTTGCGAAGCCCACACTACAGTGCTTAGCCTTCTGAAGCTGGGCACAGGGCACAGGGCACAGGGCACAGGCCATGTTCAGCTCCACTGCTGATGTTTGCAGGTGTTTGCGTCGCATAATCCTGGGCCCTGCCTCTCACACTGTGACTTGTCTTCAGGGCATCAATTCCCAGTGGACAGAACCACCAGGTAAGGGAAATCGCTGTTGGGTGGGTGGACCCTGATGTGTTGGGGGCAGAGTCACCCCCAGCCCAATGTGAATGGAGGTTTGGTGTCCGGGGTTATAGGCAACAGGAAGGCAAACCCTCGTGATCAAGCCAACATCTCATCCGCCCACCCACCATGTGACCTATTAGGCCATCGCAGATGCTCGGCTCAGACTTCACTCCACGCCAGCTCCTGGAATCACAGAAGTCTGTTTCCAGGGGCCCTTGCAAGTGGGGTCTCCATATGGGACCTCTGACCTTCTCTCCTCTGAGGGCTGGTCCTGCAAGCCTGGAGCATCTCCGGGACCCCAGCCTGGAGCATTTTTTCTTTTTGCTTTTTTGCTTTCGGGTTATTTCTGGGGCTGGGTGCCAGCACTACAAACCCACTGCTTTTTGAGTCCATTTTCCCCCTCATCTTATTGGACAGAACAGAGAGAAACTGAGAAATTGAGAAAGGGAAAGAGAAAGAGAGAAACACTTGTAGACCTGCTTCACCACTTGGGAAGCTCCCCTCCCCCCCCGCAGGTGGGGAGCCAGGGGCTCAAACAGGGATTCTGGCACAGGTCCCTGTGCTTAGTACTATGGGTGCTTAACTGGGTGCTCCACCACCCACCCCCTGGTCTCTGGTTTGTGATGCTAACAGCCAGAGACCTAGGCCCCCTGGCCCCAACCCCCCTGGACAAGGTAGAGGCTGGCAGCAGCCCTTACTCTTAGGCTGAGGCCCACAGCCCTGCCCCAACATCCCTCTGTGAGGCCTCGGCCTCTGAGGCTGGGCCTGGGGCCCATGGAAACCGCCCAGGCTGAAACCGCCCTGCTGAGCACGGGCAGGGCCTACGCCCACGAGCCCAGACACCCACAGCACCTCGGTTCTGCGTATGCGCTCAGGCCCATGGGGTCGTACGCTTCACCCCTTCACAGATGTTTCCGTAAGGGTGTCAACACTTTTATGCCTTTGTCCATACGGGGAACTGTGTCTGCTGTATAAATTGCTGACAGGTCCAAGAGAGGGGGCCTCCGCTCACCAGCTGGGGACTCGGGTCTCAGGGTGACCTCAGCTTCCTGTGCGGAGTGGGGACCAGGCGGAGGAGTCCTGGTGAAAGTGCTTTTGTGAGGAGGGAGTGAGGCCCTGGGCTGCTACCATCTGCTTTCTCCATCACGCTGGATGAGAGCTGGTGGGGAAGCAGAGGCCTCCCATCCCCCCATGTCCACCTGCTGGCTTGAACCCGGACAAACACGCAAAGATGCCCAGCAGGGCAGACCCCAGCTCTCGCCCCCTGCCAGTGCTGGGTGGGCAGAAACAATTACACATCTGTCTCCTGCCTCTCCTTTGGCCAAGTTAATGTCACTGTTGACTTCTCTCCATGCAGAGTGAGTAGGAGAAAGAGAGAGGGAGAGGGAGGGGGAGGGGGAGGGGGAGGGGGGGAGGGGGAGGGGGAGGGGGAGGGGGAGGGGGAGGGGGAGGGGGAGGGGGAGGGGGAGGGGGAGGGGGAGGGGGAGGGAGAGGGAGAGGGAGAGGGAGAGGGAGAGGGAGAGGGAGAGGGAGAGGGAGAGGGAGAGGGAGAGGGAGAGGGAGAGGGAGAGGGAGAGGGAGAGGGAGAGGGAGAGGGAGAGGGAGAACCACAATGCCTGAGCTTCCCTGGTGGTGTGGCACTTCCTTGTGATGCTAGGGGCCTGGGCCTGGACCATGCACCCTGTCCACTAAGCTACCTCTCCTGCTCTGGTCCTCGTCTGCTAACTGAAAGCGTCCTCTACTGAAGCTGAAGTGTGTGACTCAACCATCAGCTGCGGCTGGATCGGAATCTGTCATGTTGTTGCTTTTCATTTTGTTTGACTTGAGCTGGACTGGACTCCAGCCCAGGGCAGCCCCAGGACTCAAATCTGGGGCCTCCACGTGCAAGTCCTGGGAGCCTCCGCTGTGCTCTCTCCCCAGCCCAGCTTGGACGTCTTCTGGCATACCTGGTTACGCACACGTGGTGCAAAGCCCAAGGATACACGCAAGGATCTAAGTTGGAGCTCCCAGCTCCCCACCTGTGTGTGTGGGGCGGGGGGAGGCTTCACAAGTGACACAGCAGGGTTGCAGGTGTCTGTCTTTCTCTCTCCCTCTCTATCTCACCATGCTCTCTCATTTTTCTCTGTCCTATCCAATAAAATGAGAAAAAAAAAGGCTGCCAGGAGCAATGGGTTTCCAGTGACGGCACTGAGCACGGGTGATAATGCTGGAGGCAAAAAAAAAAAAGGTGCCACAAAGACCTTTTATACTTGGAGTCTATTTTCCAGCAAACGTGTGAGTGGAGGGTGAGAGACAGCAAATAAGGTGTCACTGTCCTTGTGGAGAGGCTGCAGGTGGCCTGAGCCCTGGCTGGGCTTCTTGAGGCCTGGAGCCTGATGCGGCTCTCCTCAGGCTGGGCTGTGTGGTCTCCCTGGAGCCTGACACAGCTCCCCTCAGGCTGGGCTGGGTGGTCTCCCTGGAGCCCAATGCGGGTCCCCTCGGGCTGGGCTGGGGGTCTCTCTGGAGCTCGATGCAGCTCCCCTCAGGCTGGGCTGGGGGTCTCTCTGGAGCCAGACTCAGATCCCCTCAGGCTGGTCTGGGTGGTCTCCCTGGAGCCAGACTCAGATCCCCTTGGGCTGGACTGGCTGGTCTCCCTGGAGCTAGACTCAGCTGTTGTTAAAATTTCGTAGGCTCTTGCTGGCCGGGCTAGCTTCACGGGTGGGTAACAGAGATGCGGAGACAACAGCTGGGCAGGGAAGCTGTATTTCTTTATTCAGGAACAACGATTCATAAACTAAGACAAATTAATCACCAAACAGAACTCTGCTGTCTCTTTGCGGCGGCACAAGCACTCTCCCTTACTCTGGAACTCAGGAACCCTCCAACTCTGGAACTCTCGAACTCTGAAACTCTTCCACTGTGGAACTCTCTCTTACTCTATAACTCTGAAACTCTCGAACTCAGGAACTCTCGGACTCTCTAACTCTGTCACTCTGGAACTCTGGCGGGTTTCCTTCGGGGCGGGGCCAAGCGGGCCCGCGAAATTTAACTGGACTGATCTAATTCTCTCGGTGGGGCAGAACTAGAACCCAATGTAAAGCATACAACAATTCCCCCTTTTCTTTTTAACTAAATGACTATAGTATCAAGGGTGTGGGGTGAACAGAAACATATATTATACAGGCATTTTTTAAAAAAGAAACTGGCACAAACATGGAGAAACATGCAAGCAAATAACAAGAACCAGCGTGTTGCCAAGGGAAGGCCTGAGGGGGCCATATCTGCCTCTGTGGGCTAAACTTTATCAGCTTAAAAAAAACATTTCTTGCCTCTGGGGGGCGTACTTTTTTCGACGGGCATTTGCATGGGGGCGGGGAACGGCCTAGAGTCCCAAAGGCAGCTGGCTGCAATTTACTTACTATGAAACAAAACTTATTATTAGCATATCTACTGCACGATCCAACGTTTCTAATAGAGAAGGAATTTGAGACTTTTACATATCAACAACGTCTTTTAACCTTTTGTTACACCCATTCAAGATGGAGACACACCCTAGGTGTGGGCCGGAGAGGAAACCTCAGGCATGAGAATAATTAGCATAGCCATTGTGCGATCTACCATTTCTAATAGAGAAGGTAATGGAGAGTTTTACATATCAACAAGTCTATTTAACCTTTTGTTTAGACCAACTTAGTTAAAATATATTGCTTGTTAACTAATTTTTACCTTAGACTTTAAATGTAAGTTAATTTTATCTTTATGAGAATTACGTTGAAAACCTTTTTCATTTAACTTTGACTAGTAAGAATTTTAGCCTTAAAGTTACTGTTTACCAAACTTTAAAATACACTTAAACATGGTCATTAATAATTTCTGGAAATGCATTTGGACCCCTGTTCTCTGACATGGTCCACAAGATGGAATAACTACAACACACCCCCGGAAACCAATGATGAGACCTGGCACGACCTGAAGAAACAGATTCACAGACTCCAAAGCTCACTCTCTACAGAAAAGCAGAATTCTGGTGGCCGACATTCCCCATCAAGACAGACGCGCAGCATTTCATCCTCTGGCATTTTCTTCTGTGGTCAGCTACTTTGGACTGACACCTCCATCGGACTTACTGGTACACGCTGCTGTGTTTCTCAAAGACTAACTTCAGCCAGTTGCCTTGAGACTTTATAGACCATGTCCCCTCGCCTGCAGGCTCTGCCCCAGAGGCAGAAAACTCCCCCTCCTTATTAGGTTATGCCCACAGAGGTATGAAGTGCCCCAAGAGGCAAAAGATGCCCACAGAGGCAGGAAACGCCCTTTGAAGCAAGAGATGCCCCCAGAGGCATGAAGTGTTCCCAGAGACAAGAAATGCCCTTTTGCCTGCTAGGCCTTGCCCTTTGAGGCAAGAAAAGCTCCCCTTGGCATCACGCTGGTTATTGCTGCTCGCCTATTTTGTTTTCCATGTCTTATGCCAGTTCTTTTGAAAACGCCTGTACGACATAGGTTTCTGTTCACCCCACAATGGCCATTAGTTAAAAAGAAAGGGGGAATTGTTGGTATGCATGAGACCCCTTCTGTTTCATTTGGTTTAAATCCCCCCTGCTTAACACTATTCTATTTACATAACCACTTCATTCTATTTACATAACCACTGTTAACAAGTTCCACCCTCCCTCCAGGGCATTTGTGGTTCAGTGATAGGATTCTCGCCTGCTCTGCCCCCTCTTTGTCACACTCTGATTTTCACCAGTCACTTTTCTCTCCACCCTCTCTATGTCACATCCTGTTTCCACCCTACTTGGGAAGTATATATAAAGACAGCATTGTGAGTTTTAGAGTACTGTACTTTGAGTTTAGCTTAGCTCGTCTTAGATTGTGCTGCGTCCTGCATGAATAAAGAGATACTGCGTACAACCCAGCCATGAGTCCCTGGTTGTCTGTTACCCGCCCGTGAAGCTATCCTGGCGAAAACAACATAGCCCGTCAAAAACAACACTCAGCTCCCCTCAGGCTGGGCTGGGTGGTCTCCCTGGAGCCAGACGCAGCTCCCCTCGGGCTGGGCTGGGTGGTCTCCCACTCTCCTGCACTTGGTCTCAGTAGGTGCTTGGGCTCAGTGGTAGAACAGCCAGAAATGGTGTCAGGTGTCAAGGCCTGAGGCCAACTCTTCCCGGCTGAGGCTGACATTCTACAGCCCAGGGGGAGAGGTCCCCTTCAGAGACAGGTCCCCTGCGCAGAGCCCCTGGGCAAGGGGGGATCTCCAGAAATTGGAAATGGGGCCCTCTTCATCCCCGGTTCTCCACCTCTTCATCTGTCAGGACTGACTGCACCAGGTAGCCCTTCCAGGGACTGACAGACGGCTCTCCTCTGATAGGAAACAGGTGTGCCCTGTGCGCCCAGGATGGGGCAGGAGAGCACAACACACCTCAGGGGCCGGGTTCCCCCTGTGGGGCTCCTGTTGAAGCTTCCTCTGAGCAAAGGTCCTGGTGATGCCCCCTGCCCCGTCTACCCTGTGTGGAGTCCCTGGTGAGCCTGGAGGGCCGGATGTCCCCTGCCCACGGCCTCCTTGGATTCTGGTAACCTGAAGTCCCATCACCCTGGACCCATGGTGCTGTCCTCACCTCTAGGGTCACACGTTCCCGAGACCCCCCACCCCGCCTCACCCCCTAAATAACTAAGTGATGCTGAACACCCCTTCTCCAAACACACTGGCCAGGGTGGGTGTGAGAGAAATCTGGTTATTCCAATGGGCGGGCCTGCCTGCCATCCTTGCACCACCTCTGGAAAATCCTGAAGCTAATTTGAGATGATAAATTAGAAGGCTTATTCACATTATGCAAAATTATTCAAAACAGATGGTAAAGTCAATTTCCAGGCTACATTTTTTCCCCCTAGCCTTAAGAACAAGTGCAGTTGGGGGGAAGCAGAGAAGGGGTGTTAACTTGTTTGGTCCTTTCAGATGACCATGTCCCACCCCCTTGCCCATCACCTGCGCCCCTGCGTGAGGTCCTGGGAACAGGCTTTGCCAGTTAGAAGCTGTTTGCAGTGACACCAGATAACACACAAAGCTGTCGCTTACCCAGGTGCCATCCCGGTTTCTAATTGGCATCTTAAGCAAAGTAAATGTTCACCAAATATTTGACTTGAGAGTCATGCTTCCAAGCACCATATTCCTCACAACTTGCTCATTCAGACAAACTCGGGCTTGAGTCTCAGCTCTGCGAGCGGCTGGGTCAGCTGGTGGGTGGAGTGTGATGTCCTCGTGTCCTGTGACCTTTGTAAATGACGATATCTGGGCTGGGAGGCTGCTTGGGAACACGGGGGAGAGAGTGGCATCTCACAGGCATGGTTCCTGGGACAGAGCGGTGCCCCCTGACGTCACCATTTATCACTGCTGCTGTTGTTAATATTTTAATCAGGAGATCATCCAATAAGTTCTTTTCAGTGCCCTGTTCTCTTTTTACAGAACTGGGGTCTCATGCTTGCTAGCTTCTCTGCTCTGGGCCACCTTCTCATTAAGAAAAAGGCAGACAGGCAGAGAAGGAAAGAAAGGCACTGAGACACTAGACTTTTTTTGTTTTATTCTTTTTGAGACAGGGAGGGGAAGAGAGCAAAGGGGAGAGAGAGAGGGAGAGAGGAAAGAGATAGGGGAGAAAGAAAGGTAGAGAGAGGCAGGCTGGGAGTATGGAGCCACCTGCCAACACCCATGTTCAGCGGGGAAGCAATTCCAGAAGCCAGACCTTCCACCTTCTGCATCCCACAATGACCCTGGGTCCATATTCCCAGAGGGATAGAGAGTGGGAAAGCTGTCAGGGGAGGGGATGGGATATGGAGATTGGGTGGCGGGAACTGTGCAGAGTTGTGCCCTCTTATCCTATAGTTTTGTCAATATTTCCTTTTTATAAATAATTTTTTTTTTAAAAAGTAGAGAGAGAAAGAGAAAGGGGAGGGAGAGAGAGCAGAAAAGACGGAGAGGTGTAGACAGAAGGAGAGAATGAGTGGGAAAGGAGGAGGGAGGGAAATATGTAGGTAGGGAGAAGGAGAGAGAGAGAGGGAGGGAGAGAGATTACAAAAATCAAACCTTCCTTCAATGCAGTGGGGTCCAGGCTTGATCTGGGTCACACACAATCTAAGTGAGCTATTCACCAGCCCTGCAGTTCTCTCTGGGTGACGGTACCTCCACCTCCCAAGTGGCACAGGCTTGAACCCAGGTCATGTGCATGCATCAGGATACAAGCCCTGCCAAATGTGCTCTGTCAGGTCTTCTCTCTCTCTCTCCTCTCTCTCTCTCTCTCTCCTCTCTCTCTCTCTCTCCCCTCTCCCCTCTCCCCTCTCCCCTCTCCCCTCTCCCCTCTCCCCTCTCTCTGTCTCCTCCTCTCTCCCTCCCTCCCTCTCGCTCTTTCCCTCATCCACCTGCCTTGGTTCCACTGCACTTAAAGCAATTTGTCACCTAGAGTTACAGACAGATATGAAGCTTCAGCTGGAAGGGCTGAGCGGTGGCCCGGTTTCCTCTCTGTTTCTGGCAGCTGCTATTATTAATCTTTCCAAAGTGATGAATATGTGTCTCGCTGACTTACCACATTCCACCTGGCCTCAGTGAAACCTTAGGGAACACACAGAACTTACAAATGCAGTATTTCTTGAAGATCCCTGGGTAAGCGCTTGTGGGTGAATAAATGAGAAACAGTCCATAGAGCTGAACTGAAGCCAAAGTCTTTCAAAGTCATGATGGCGTGGAAACACAAGGGGTGCTTCACAGTGCTGACACCCATGCTTGAGGACACTGCACCCCAAATTCTTGCTGTCACTTTCATTAGGTGCCCTGAGCAATCACAAAATCCTCCCCAACATGAATATGGGACTCGCTCTGGGACAGGAAGTCCTTGAGAAGGCACTGTGAATGCGCACTGTCTAATGTCCTGTAGAGCTGACATCTCTGGCCTGGGTGGTGGCACATCTGGTTAAGCACATCTGCTACAGTGCACAAGGCCTGGGTTCGAGCCCCCAGTCCTCACTTGCCAGGGGAAAAGCTTTGTGAGTGGTGAAGCAGTGTTTCAGGTCATTCTCTCTCTCTCTCTCTCTCTTCCTCGCTGTCTCTACCTAATCAATAAATAAAGATAATTAAAAATAAATAAACAAAGCTGACATCTCCAACTACTTGCTCTTATGAACCTCTCCCCTTGGTTGTGCCTGCTTGCACATTGGAAGCGTTGTTATTAGAGTTGTGTCTTCTCCATGAGGTCACTAGGCTATCATATCTAATGCCTATTCTTGTCCCTAGGAACATTTTTGAGAC
The DNA here is from genome assembly GCF_950295315.1 of Erinaceus europaeus. NCBI lineage: Eukaryota > Metazoa > Chordata > Mammalia > Eulipotyphla > Erinaceidae > Erinaceus > Erinaceus europaeus. The sequence goes on from NC_080175.1 coordinate 1,303,547, forward strand.
AGAGACGGGGAGAGAGAGAGAGAAGAAGAGAGAGAGAGAAGGAAAGAAGGAGAGGGAGAAAGATGGGGAGAAGATATTAGTTTGTTTTTCTATTGTTAGAGAAGTTCTTTTTTATTCCATTTTACTTTCTGGTTGACGTTTCTTGGTATTTTGTTTTCCCTATTTACTCTTTATGATTATTTACATTGAATTTGAGTCTTTTATAGATAGAATTTAATTAGGGCTGGCTTTTGCCTTATCTGATAATCCCTGCCTTTTAACTGGGGTTATAAACCGTTTACATTTAATGGGATTATTGATTTGGTTTGTTCTGATGTTACCATGCTGCTTTTAGTTTTCTACTTCTCCTAACGTTTTGTTTCTCTATTTCTTATGCCCTGTACTCATTAGAATTAATGAGTGTATCCATGGGTCCATATTACCCTCACAATTGGCTTATTAATCGTGTGTTTCATAGGCTGTGCTATCTTTACCTTATCTCTATCTCCTCTTTCAACTGTCAACCACTTAGTAAGCTTTCATTTAACCTTTCCCATCATTTGCCATTTTGTGACTATGTGTTTTATGTTTTATATGTTACAAACACACGGCAGATTTTTTTTTTTTACGACTTCTGCTTTGGGCAGGGGTGGGGACCATCTGACCTGTGGATCAGATACCACGGAGCCCTATGATCTAGCCCTGTCCATGCTGTTGGAACTCCTTTCCACACTGTACTAAGAAGGCATTCCAAGTTGGTCACTTTGTCTGCCCTGTGGATGATGCTATAATTCCCAAATGGCTTTTGGTAGGAAAAGAAAAGAGCAAAGAAAAAGATTTCCCCACCCCTGAGAAAGCTAATTACCCTGTTACAAAAATTGAAGATCTTTACAAACGTTCTCAAAAATGATGATTTTATCCCTTTTGGGAGGTGTACAATAACTGTCCTGAAAATTGCAAGATGCTTCTCTCTGAAGACTTTGGACTCCTTGCATAACGTTACAGACACTCAGACAGAGACAGGAAAATAGAGGTTGAGTGGGAACAATACCATACTACTAAAACATCCTCAGTGCTGTGAGAGAAACTCAAGCCTGGGTTGTGCAGAGAACAAAGTAGGTGCACTATTCATGTGAGCCATCTTGCCATGTTTTTGACAAGGAATTACCCAGATTTTACTCTCATAAGAAATACTTTATTTTGCTTTCCTTTTGAACATTGTTTTTCATGAATGAGAAAATTCTTGGGGCCAGGTGGTGGTGCATCTGATTAGGTACGTAAATTACCATGTACAAGGACCCAGGTTCAAGCCCCTAGTCCCCACCTGCAGGAAAAGAAATTTCGTGAGTGATGAAGCAGTGCTGCAGGTGTCTTTCTTTTTCTCTCCCTCTATACCTCTCCTCTCGATTTTTCTCTGTCCTATCAAATAAAATAAATTTTAAAAAATTTTGGCTAGCAGTTTACACTGTCAATACTAAAAAAAAATCACTCTAGAATCTTCTGACTTTGTTTTCCTGTTTCTGACTTGAAGTCGCTAATATTTTTATCTTTGTTTCTCTATATTAAATGCTTCTTTTCCTTCCTTGTCTGTCTCCAAGATTTTCTCCTTGTATTTTAGTAGTTTTAGTGTGACTTGCATGTTCGTGTGTGTGTGTGTGTGTGTGTGTGAGAGAGAGAGAGATCTTTCTCATGGCAGTGCCTCTTCTCCCTGTACACTGCCCACAGTAAACCTGTTGACACTTATTTCACATCCTCAGGGACTCTTGAGAATTGACTTGTGACATCAACTCAAGGAAATGTAAGCTTTCCTGAGAATCCATTTTCTCTCTTGTCATAAGGGCAAGAGGCAAGGACTTCTCTGATTTTCTATTTCTGGAAGATAATCAGAGCGTCATGATGAAATTATCATGAGAAAGTGATAAAGTTACTTCTGAAACGTTTCCTCAAGTTGTGGTAGCAGAATGGTAGGGCTGTGTGGGGAGTTGAGGCTCCACTTAAGAGAACGTGTTCTGTATTTCCCTAGATTCACTTCCTTCTTTGTTCCTAGACTATGCCTTCCTTTTTCTAGAGCCATTATTAAAAAAAAAAATGTAAGAGCTAAAATAGAGCTTGGGGTCTCCTTGCAAATAGACATTAATGCAAAATGCTTTTTTTCAGTAGGCTCACAAGTGAAAATCACTCAACTTCTGTGGTATATATTCTTCTCCATTGCCCATGTTTTATGGCCCAGATCTGCTTTGCTAGATATTTCAGAGGAACAAATATTTGGCTTGTCTTAGGAACGAACAGAGCAATGTCATAAAATGTACTTAGTGAAGATACTAGGAAGAGGTGATAGGTCTGTTTAGCCCACAGCTGGCAGTTTTCAGCAATGCTATCATCTCAGAACACGAGTGAGTAATGCCATTACACAATGCTCGTTGGATGATTATTAGCAGAGAATCTGTTTTCATCTCTGGAAGACATTAGTATGTTCAAGTAAAGGAATGTGGACTATCCTGTACTTACTATCTGTGGCTCTTCTGTGTTCTCTGCCAGGCACACTGTCTCACACCTCTCTGGACAAAATCTAAATAATTCAGATGAGATGCCATTGGGTAGCTTGAGAGGATGCTGTGTGCCCTCCTGGACTGATGAAGCATGTCTCGGGTAGCTGCAAAGTGAAACAGGCAGGGCTGGAGCTCTTGAGGGAAGTCTGCTCCATCCAGTTGGTTTTCTAGCCAGATGAAGCTCAGCGTCTGGAGGTGAAGGTTGGAATGTGGTCGCACTATGACAGGTAGCAAGCACTTCAAGGACACAGGCCAGCTGAGGGTCATCTGGGAGCCATGTGTGGGAGGGGAGAGATTCCCGCCTCTGGGGGACCAGTGTCTCACCAATCCTCTGCCCTCCTGGCCTCTCCTCACCATCTCACTCCTTGCGTCCTGGTCTAGGCTGGTGTCACTCATGCCCCTCAGACCCCAGGAGGAAACTGAGGGGGTGACTTTGTCTTTTAATGTTCTTTTTCCTCAACATCTACACCAATAGGCCATTCTCCTGTTTTGTTTTTAAGATTTCTTTCCTTATTGACACAAAGAAAGGGAGAAACAGAACATCACTCTGGCATATGCAATGCAGACTCTATATGCAAGTCCTGCCCTCTCCCACCGTGCAGCCACCCAGCTGGAACACCTCTCTCTCTCTCTCTCTCTCTCTCTCTCTCTCTCTCCCTCTCTCCCTCTCTCACTGAGAATTGAGGAGGAAAGGGTCCAGGTTGGTTTAGATGCTTGAAGTGCCTGGAGCTGGCCCAAGAAAGTTCAATTCTTTGCCTTCTTGTTCTGTTCTCACACTCATTCTCTGGCCGCCCTCTCACAACATCTTGACTTGATTTATTTGCTTTCCAGACCACCACTCAGCTCTGGCTTATTGCAGTGCTGGGGGTTGAACTTAGGACTTCTGGTGACTACGGCATAAAAGTATTTCTGCATGACCACTATGCTACCCCTCTAGCCCTCTCTCTTCTCTTCTCTCTATCCTTCCCTTTCTTTCCATTCTTTCCTTTTTGCTTATATACTTAGTAGGCAGAGATAGATACATCAAGAGGGAAGGGAAAGATAGAGAGAAGGAGTAGAGAGACACACACAGAGAACTGCCTCACTGCTCACGAAACTTCTACCCTGATAGCGGGGTCTGAGGGCTTGAACCCTGGCCCTGTATGAACTTAACCAGTTATTTTACGAAGTTATTTTATTTTATTTGCTGTATAAATATAACCAGTTATTTCAGGAGAGAGAGAGAGAGATGAAGGGGAGAAGGAGAGGGAGAGAGAGAGGGAGAAGGAGAGGGAGAGGGAGAGGGAGAGGGAGAGGGAGGGAGAGGGAGAGGGAGAGGGAGGGAGGGAGAGGGAGAGGCAGAGGGAGAGGGAGAAGGAGAGGGAGAGGGAGAGGGAGGGAGAGGGAGAGGGAGAGGGAGGGAGGGAGAGGGAGAGGCAGAGGGAGAGGGAGAAGGAGAGGGAGAGGGAGAGGGAGAGGGAGAGGGAGAGGGAGAGGGAGAGGGAGAGGGAGAGGGAGAGGCAGAGGGAGAGGCAGAGGGAGAGGGAGAGAGAGAGGGAGAGGGAGAGCAGAAGACTCAAGCTTTCTTCTAATTTCCATAGTGGGTTCCGGACCTGTTTGAGTCCCTGAGGGTCTCACAGCAGCCTTTGTCCCAGGTGCTCACACCTGCTCTCACCTGCAGGGCACAGCCTTGGAAGATGGGGGAAGAGGTGTGCAGGGCAGGAGGAGAAAGAAAGAAAGAAAGAAAGAAAGAAAGAAAGAAAGAAAGAAAGAAAGAAAAAAAGAAAGAAAGAGAGAGAGAGAAAGAAGAAAGAAAATGCAAAAACAAACAAACAAAAAAAACAAACTTAAACTTTAAATACAAAACAAGACTGAAACTAAACACTGAAGTGGAAGCTCTCCACCCTGGGTTCTGGGCCCAGTGGACCCTCTGCCAGCAGAAGGCCACCTGTATCTTCAGGACCACCAGCTGGCCTGGAAGCAGCAGGCAGCAGGGCGAGATCCAGAGTCCAGCCAGGTGCATCTCTGCTGCTTCTGAACTCACCTGCAAGCTGAGAGAGAACAGACCATCCTCTCGGGAGAAGGACAAGCTTGAGCTGGAGAGAACCACTGCCCTGCAAAGCTGCAGCCCCAGGTCAAACTCTGGGACCACAGGGCAGATACCAAGGGACTGGGGGAAGCTCAGGAGCTGTGGTGTCTCTCCTCTCTGCCTCTTTCTGTCTGGGAGAGTTTCCAGTGCACCTGTGGTAGGCCCTGGCTAGAAACTCGAGAATGAGGACAGGGCATGTGGGTGGATGGAAGGCCAGAGGCGACAGGGCCACGGCATCCAGGGAGAGGCCAGGCCAGAGCAGAAAGGGCCAGTGTCCAGGGAGAGGCCAGGCCAGAGCTGACAGGGCCGCAGCATCCAGGGAGAGGCCAGGCCAGAGTCGACAGGGCTGCAGTGTCCAGGGAGAGGCCAGGCCAGAGCCGACAGGGCCGCAGTGTCCAGGGAGAGGCCAGGCCAGAGCCGACAGGGCTGCAGTGTCCAGGGAGAGGCCAGGCCAGAGCCGACAGGGCCGCAGCATCCAGGGAGAGGCCAGGCCAGAGTCGACAGGGCTGCAGTGTCCAGGGAGAGGCCAGGCCAGAGCCGACAGGGCCGCAGTGTCCAGGGAGAGGCCAGGCCAGAGCCGACAGGGCTGCAGTGTCCAGGGAGAGGCCAGGCCAGAGTCGACAGGGCCGCAGTGTCCAGGGAGAGGTCAGGCCAGAGCCGACAGGGCCGCAGCATCCAGGGACAGGCCAGAGCCGACAGGGCCAGTGTCCAGGGAGAGGCCAGGCCAGAGCCGACAGGGCCGCAGTGTCCAGGGAGAGGCCAAGCCAGAGCCGAAAGGGCCAGTGTCCAGGGAGAGGCCAGGCCAGAGCAGACAGGGTCAGTGTCCAGGCAGAGGCCAGGCCAGAGTCGACAGGGCCACAGTGTCCAGGGAGAGGCCAGGCCAGAGTCGACAGGGCCAGTGTCCAGGGAGAGGCCAGGCCAGAGTCGACAGGGCCACAGTGTCCAGGGAGAGGCCAGGCCAGAGTCGACAGGGCCAGTGTCCAGGGAGAGGCCAGGCCAGAGTCAACAGGGTCAGTGTCCAGGGAGAGGCCAGGCCAGAGCAGACAGGGTCAGTGTCCAGGGAGAGGCCAGGCCAGAGCCGACAGGGCCAGTGTCCACGGAGAGGCCAGGCCAGAGCCAACTGTGCCACAGTGTCCATGGAGAGGTCAGGCCAGTGCTGACAGGGACGCAGTGTCCAGGGAGAGGCCAGGCCAGAGCCGACAGGGCCAGTGTCCAGGGAGAGGCCAGGCCAGAGCCGACAGGACCACAATGTCCAGGGAGAGGCCAGGCCAGAGCCGCCAGGGCAGCAGCGTCCAGGGAGAGGCCAGGCCAGAGCAGACAGGGCTGCAGTGTCCAGGGACAGGCCAGGCCAGAGCCGACAGGGCCAGTGTCCAGGGAGAGGCCAGGCCAGAGTCGACAGGGCCGCAGTGTCCAGGGAGAGGCCAGGCCAGAGCCGACAGGGCCAGTGTCCAGGGAGAGGCCAGGCCAGAGCCGACAGGGTTTCAGTGTCCAGGGAGAGGCCAGGCCAGAGCCGACAGGGCCGCAGTGTCCAGGGACAGGCCAGGCCAGAGCCGACAGGGCCAGTGTCCAGGGAGAGGCCAGGCCAGAGCCGACAGGGTTTCAGTGTCCAGGGAGAGGCCAGGCCAGAGCCGACAGGGTTGCAGTGTCCAGAGAGAGGCCAGGCCAGAGCCAAAAGGGCCGCAGCAGCATCCATGGAGAGGCCAGGCCAGAGCCGACAGGGCTGCAGTGTCCATGGAGAGGCCAGGCCAGAGCCGACAGGGCCATAGTGTCCAGGGAGAGGCCAGGCCAGCACCGACATTGACGCAGCATCCAGGGAGAGGCCAGGCCAGAGCCGACAGGGTTACAGTGTCCAGGGAGAGGCCAGGCCAGAGCTGACAGGGCCAGTGTCCAGGGAGAGGCCAGGCCAAAGTCGACAGGGCCAGTGTCCAGGGAGAGGCCAGGCCAGAGCCGACAGGGCCTCAGTGTCCAGGGAGAGGCCAGGCCAGAGCCGACAGGGCCAGTGTCCAGGGAGAGGCCAGGCCAGAGCCAACTCTGCCACAGTGTCCATGGAGAGGTCAGGCCAGTGCTGACAGGGCCGCAGTGTCCAGGAAGAGGCCAGGCCAGTGCCGACAGGGCAGCAGCGTCCATTGAGAGGCCAGGCCAGAGCCGACAGGGTTGCAGTGTCCAGGGAGAGGCCAGGCCAGAGCCGAAAGGGCCACAGCAGCGTCCATGGAGAGGCCAGGCCAGAGCCGACAGGGCTGCAGTGTCCATGGAGAGGCCAGGCCAGAGCCGACAGGGCCATAGTGTCCAGGGAGAGGCCAGGCCAGAACCGACATTGACGCAGCATCCAGGGAGAGGCCTGGCCAGAGCCGACATCGTTGCAGTGTCCAGGGAGAGGCCAGACCAGAGCCGAAAGGGCCACAGCAGCGTCCAGGGAGAGGCCAGGCCAGAGCCGACAGGGCCACAGCATCCAGGGAGAGGGCAGGGGACTGGCAGGGGGATGAAAGGAGTCAGAGGGATTTAACAGGATTTCTCGCTAATGGGCTCGGGGCTCATTCTGGGGCTGAGAAACCCTGCAGACTGGACTGTGATCTGACTGCCTCTCTCTCTTGTAACCGCAAACCACCAGCTGTGCCTTTTCTTTATTTTATTTTTTTTTATCTGTGATCAGCAGTGGATTCCAAGACTGTGAGATGACAGGACTCCACACCACACCCACCACCAGAGCTCTGCCCCCCGACCTCCCAGAGACCCACCAGCTTTATCTCGTCTTACACACAGTTTGCTTACTTCTGTGTTTTTTTTCTATTAATTCAAGTTTATGTGTGTGAATTTTCTAGATTCCACACATGAATGGAGCCATCAGGTAGGTAGGTGTCTTTCATCTCTTTACTTATTTCTCTAAGCAGCATCACCTCCAGTTCCATCCATTTTGTCCCAAGGATACAATCTCATCTTTTTTGAAGGCAGAGTAATATTCCACGGAGTTTCTATCTCATGCCTTCTCTAGCCAGTTATCTGCGGATGGGCTTGTAGGCTGTGCCCATTCTTTGGCTATTGTGAACAATGCAGCTGTGAGCACAGAGGGGCACACATCCCTTGTAATCAGTGTCTGAGTGTCCACTGGATAAATGCAAATACCTAGGAGTGGCATTTCTGGGCCATCAAGTGATTCCACTTTTAGCTTGTTTAAGGACGGTCCACACAGTCTCTGAGGGGCTGCCCCGCTCGCATTCCCCCCCCCCCCCCAAGCAGAGGAGCAGAGTCCCTTTCTCCCACAAGCTCGCCAACACCTGCCATCTGCAGGCTGGTGGGACCCGATGGCCACTTTTGAGCCTGAGCTTTGGGCCCTGGCCTGCCTGGCTCCCGGCCATCCAGTGACTCTGGGTGGCAAGCAGGCCGGATCCCCACCCTCATGAGCTCAGAGACTCTGCCAGGGTCACAGCAGGGCTCCTGTCAGCCTCCTGCAGGGACAGCGGAGCTCTGAGAGGCTGTCGGCCAAGCAACAGAGTGGACTGTGCCCCGGCCAGGCAGGACCGTCCGCCCTGAGCACACTCCGCTCCCTGCTGCCCTTGGTGCCGTGCTGTGCTGCACCCCTCCCTGGCTCACCGCTGAGAGGCTGACCCCACAGCAACTGAACTCTACCCGCCCCACTGGGATTTCCTTCAAAATGATTTAAATAAGAAACCTTTCAAAATGTTTTATTGATTTAATTTTTTTTTTTTTTTGGATAGGAACAGAGAGAAACTGAGGGGGAAGAGAGAGAATAAGAGGAAGAGAGAGAGAGAGACCTACAGCACTGTTTCAGTACTCATGAAACTTCCCCCCTTCGGGAGGGGACAGGGGGCTGGAACCTTGTCTTTGCACACTGTAACATGGGGGCTTGACTAGGTGTGCCACCACCCAGCCCTGAAGTGATTTGAACTGCTAAAATTAAAATGTATTTATTTATGTTTCATGAGAGAGAAAGCAGGGGGGGAGACACCAGAGTCCTGACCAGCTCTGGCCGAAGCCGGTACTGGGGACTGAACCTGGGACCTCTGAGTCTCAGCTTGGCAAGTGTTGAAGAGACGTTATGCTGTCTCCCCAGCCCCAAGGTGCTTTAAATCTGGAATAGCCACCGTTGACTAGGCTCTTGCCTGTTGCTCCAGTTTCAAAAATGGTCTCCACTGCCTTCAGTCACTTGATTGAGAAGAACGTGCTTTCTAACAGTGCGGTGTAGAGAGCCCACCCACCTGGCAGGTGTCAGCACCCCTCACCCTCATCAAACTAGCCAGACGTTGCTGTCGCTGGGTGCTGGGTCCCCAAGCCCCCTTTCACCCATTCCTGCCCCCTCATCCCCCTGGGAGTCCCCGGATCTGCTGACAGACGAGTCTGCAGCTAATGAAAAATCCCCCTGGCTTCTTCTCTGGTTTTGTTCCTTTTTTTCCTTTTAAGTTTTGTTATATTTATTTATTGGGTAAAGACAAGCAGAAATAGAAAGGAAAGGAGAGAGAGAGAGAGAGCCAGAGAGAGAGAGAGAGCCAGAGAGACACCTGCAGCTCTGCTTCACGCACGTGGTGGACAGGGAGAAATCTTCGATGGACGCCCACGTGGACTCCGCCCTGCGTGGCAGAAGGACTCAAGCAGGAGGAAGTGGCCACGGTGCTCCCTGAATGAGCTTCCATGTGTAAAGCTCGGCATGTGTGGAAGTGGCTCTGATTACACCCGGGGGACTGTGGGCACATAGGGCTTGGCTGTGCAGCCTTCATTCCGGACCTTGGCATATTTGATTTTGGTTGTTGCTGAAGATGATGTAAGTGTGCCTTAATAAGCAGAAGTATTAAAGGGTTTATGAGCTTCCGCGGTAAAGCCAAGAGAGAAAAGGTCAATAAGGAGCCCCTAGAAATCTCCCAGTATTTGAATTTAAAATGAGCCTCTTTCTACAAGGGAGCATAACAAGTCAGAGACAGAAACGAAGCGGGGGGGGGGGGGGGAAGAGGGTGAAAAAAACCCTCCTGATTTGTGTTGACTGCATTATTCTTGAGATTAAAAGCCAGTCAACATAAAATGAGGACTTTGAGCTCAAACTTTTAAGGAATTCACATATTCCCATCAAATTTTAAAAGGTTTACTGCTAATGAACTTGGATTTCTTTGGGCACGACAGGCAATGCATTTGTACAGTTTTTAATTAAGAATGCAGCAGATGCAATTAAATGAAGGCCAGGGACTCCATCTGATGTCCTAGGAGAACTCTAGTCGGAAAAATTATGGTAATGCTGTGTGTTTTGAAAGCCTTCTCTGAGTGTCGCCAACGCACGGCGAGGGGGACCCATGTCCACTACACGCCAACGCACGGCGAGGGGGACCCATGTCCACTACATGGAGGATTGTTCAACGTGGAAGAAAGGGTGTCAGGACCTAGTTTACCACAAGCCTGGATGCGAGTGGAGGGCCAGGCAGGCAGTCTGCGTATCACATGCTGTACCCAGGAGGTAGAGACAGGCTCAGACTCACACCCATAATCCATTTCCAGCACTATATTTTTCCTTTGCCTGAGCAGGGGAATTCTTAATGTAGGTTTTAATATTTCAAGTCCTCAGTGCTGTTACTGAGAATATTAATAAACTTCATGCCGGTCTGATTAGCACAAAGTTTGGCCTCATGAGTCACAGGCCATGTACGAACTGCACTCTTGCCTGCTTCCTCTTTTGGACTCTTGGCAACTGTATTGGAAGGTCTTCCAGAGTCTTCTTGGAAAAGACCCAGAACTACAGGATGGAAACCACAGGCCACAAGAACCTGGGGCCAGCAAGACCCAAGGCCAGCAGGTCCCATGAGAACACCCCAGGGTCCTTTCACTCAAAAATTTCCAGGAAGGAAAATTCTAGAAATGGAAGCTGTTCTCCAAACGTTGGTTCCAGAAAAGGTATTCACTGAGTGTGGGACTCATCAGGGTCATAATTAAATAAAAACATTTAAAAGGGGGGGGGGGGGTGGCTGGTGGCACACCTGGCTGAGCACACATTTACAGTCCACAAGGATCCAAGTTCAAATCCCCAGTCTACACCTGCAGGGGGAAGACTTCACAAGTGGTGAAGCAGGGCTCTCTCTCTCTCTCTATCTCTCTATCTCTATCTCTATCTCCCCTTGCCTCTGAATTTATGGCTGTCTCTACCCAATAAATAAATAAAGATGTTTTTAAAAAAGTAAAGAGAAATCCAAAGGATCTGGGTTCAAGCCCCTGCTCCCCACCTACAGGAGGGATGTGTCACATTGGTGAAGCAGGTCTGCAGGTGTCTCTCTTTCTCTCTCCCTCTCCTCTCTTGACTTCTCTCTGCCCTATTGATAAAATGGAGAAATTTCTAAAAAAGGAATAAACAGGGAGTCGGGCGGTAGTGCAGCCAGTTAAGCTAATGTGGAGCAAAGGGCAAGGACCGGCATAAGGATCCTGGTTCAAGCCCCCGGCTCCCCACCTGCAGGGGAGTCACTTCACAAGCTGTGAAGTAGGTCTGTAGGTGTCTATCTTTATCTCCCTCTCTCTGTCTTCCCCTCCTCTCCATTTCTCTCTGTCCTGTCCAACAAGTATGACATCAATAACAACAATAATGATAAATACAACAATAAAACAACCAGGTCAACAAAAGGGAATAAATAAATAATTTTTTTTTAAAAAAAGGAATAAATGGCTTCCAGGAGCAGTGGATTTATAGTGCTGGTACTGCACCAAGCCCCAGGAACAATCCTGGAGGAGAAGGAGAGAGAGAGAGAGAGAGAGAGAGAGAGAGAGAGAGAGAGATGGAGAGAGAGAAAGATCCATTTTCTTCCTATTCACAGAAAGACGAGGCACCTGTTACAGCTGGCAGAGGGGACCTTGCATGACTTCATCTCTTCTCTGTTACTTGGACCAAGGGTGACAAGTCCATCCGACTCATTCTGGTTGTATCCTCCATGGTACTGGGCTCAGAGCTCAGATGAGCCAGGCTGCCCAGGCTGCCTTCGGTGAAGAAGACCAGCTGATACTCTAGCCCTGTCAGGGAGCCACGTCCCCTGGGCTGGTAGCTCTCGAGAGCCTTCCTGGCCTGTGATTCCAGGTGGCTCACTTCCGCTAGGAGTCAGAGTCAGCTCAGCTCCCCCATTATAGTGCCTGGCACAGCTTCCCTCATGTGGAGTGACCTTGGTCTTGGATGGAGATGCCTCCAGTGTCCACCATTGGTCTCTCCTAATGGGCTCTTGTGTGAGTGACCTTGGTCTTGGATGGAGATGCCTCCAGTGTCCACCATTGGTCTCTCCTAATGGGCTCTTGTGTGAGTGACCTTGGTCTTGGATGGAGATGCCTCCAGTGTCCACCACTGGTCTCTCCTAATGGGCTCTTGTGTGAGTGACCTTGGTCTTGGATGGAGATGCCTCCAGTGTCCACCACTGGTCTCTCCTAATGGGCTCTTGTGTGACGCTGTTGACAGCAGCTAATTCTTTCAAGGTCAGCAGCTGGAGCTTGGGGAGGTGGGTTCCAGCCATCGAGCCCAGGGACAGAAGCATGTTCTTACCCAAAATGCTTCCTGAGCTGTGGGGCTGTGGGCTGACTATTCAGATGGACAGGCAGGGGCCAGGCAGCCTCTTTAGCCAAATGCCTTTCACAATAAATCACTATTACTGTTAAATCATTGCCACTGTCATCGCTGTGTCTTTTAGAAAGGTTTTGTTCAGGGCTAGCAACATAGCTCACTTGGATAGTGTGGTGCTTGGCCATGTGCACAGCCCAGGTCTGTAAGGCAGAGGCCTTGGTGCTGTGGTTGGCCTTTCTGTCTGTCTGTCTGTCTATCTACCACTTTTCTATCATCTATCTGAAAATGTTAGCCCTGAGCAGTGAAGCACTGGTGACAAGCTCCCACCACCAGGAAGAAAGGAAGAATGAAAGAATGTTTTATGTCTGCAGAAAGTGAAGCTTCAGCGCTCGGAATTGCCAACGCTCCCCGCACTCTGCTCCCCTCCTACATCCCCTTGTACAAAGGTCATGTGCTGGTTACACGTGGTGACAGGGGACTGGCACATAGTCTGCCCTTGAAATGACCGTTCCCTCCTGGTGTCCACGGCCCCTGGGTTCGAACCCCAGTATGGTGGCTTGTATGTATCAAGTTTTTTGCTTCGGTGCTACACCTGCTCATGTCTCTGCCCCTCAGCTCAGGGGGGAGCTGCCTGTTCCAGCTTCCTTTAAATTAGTGAAAACCCAGCGAGTGCCCAGCCCCTGCCCCAACCCTGTGTGGGTCCACAGTGCTGCTTCACCCCTCCTTCCCAACAGGAGAGAGACCTTAGCTGAGACCCCCACCCACCCCCAGAGCTTCCCCATCAGGCTCCATCAACCCACAGCCTCATAGCTGACAAGCATCCTGGGTGAGGGAACGGGCTCTGCTCTCGGGCATTTCTGGCTAATATCCTACCTCCTATACTCTCCAGCTGCTTGGCTTTGAGGAATTAGCTTCCTGCTGGGGTATCGTACAAAAGGGCTCAGTAGGAAAGGTGTCTGCCTTATCATTTGTGAATGAGTTCAGGCCCCCAGTACACCATGCATGAGCTCATGGCACTGGAGGGACCTTAAGTGCTATGAGCCCACTATCATCCATCTATCTATCTATCTATCTATCTATCTATCTATCTATCTATCTATCTATCATCTATAGCTACCTATCTGTATCTATATCTATCTATCTATCTATCTATCTATCATCTATAGCTACCTATCTGTATCTATATCTACCTATCATCTATCTATCTATCTATCTATCTATCTATCTATCTATCTATCTATCTACCTATCTATCTATCTAGATCTAATATCTACTTATCTATCAATCTACCCGTAGCAGTGAAGTCCCATGTGGCAACTACACCAGGCAAACTAGGAAACACAGAAACAATGTCTCGAGTGGACAAGAATTCAGAGCAACACAGCAGGTATATCCTTCTCCCCAGCATAGTCTGTTAACATTTTATTTTTGATTTCAGTTAGTGAGTGACCACTAATTGATCTGATTTCAGTTAGTGACCACTCAGGGTCAGAATATCTCTGTCCAGGTTGACGATGTCAATCTTCCTCTTGGCCTTGGGAATCTGCATCTCCGATAATGCCGATAATGCCCGGGAATGGGAAGAACATCTTCAAGCCGCTCCCCAGGAAGTCCAGGCCAGTGGAAACACCCGCAGAGGACTGGAAGGTCCACATTCAGCCCCAGGGCAGCACTATGATGGGTGATTGCCACACCACCCGGAGAACTCCTCTGTCTCTGTGTTGAGACGGCGTCTCTCATTAACCTAAGAACACCTTTTTTTGCCTCCAGGATTATTGGTAGGCTTTATACTTTATACTTTTATACTTGAATGTTTAGACAGTTAACGTGTTTTTTTTTTTTCAGCTAGCATTTCCCTGGGATCTGTTTTCCATTTCAGTAGAAAAATACTGATTTATTATCATGAAAGATGAACCAGCTTCCACCTCTACTCTGGCCGCTGGCAGTGCTGGGGACTGAACCTGGGACCAGACATGAGAGTCCTGTGCTTTCATGGGCTGAGTCATCCCTCCATTTCTTTTTGTCTTTATGAAATGGTTTTTCTTTATTCTGCTCAAGTTGTAGCCCTTAAAAGAAGATCTGTTCCTAAGCATTACATTGCAGGGCTGATGTTCTGAGGTGAGCACGTCAGTTTGATGTATTGTGCCCTCTGCAAGCACTCCCATCTGCAGACTGATGAATGTCGCTCTTCTCGGGGCCTTTTAAACACCAGTTCATCAGCAGTCATCCTCAGGCATCTTCACTTCCTTTTTATTTTCTCCCAGGGATTGACAAAGTTTCCCATATCCTCTGCAACTTTCTCTGCTAGTTGGAAAGTTAAATAAACATGTTCCTACTTCCGTGCCTATTTCTTACTTTGTAGACTTTGCATAGACAAGATAACCAGGCCTGTGGAAGTCACCCACCTCCTCAGGGAAGCCTGAGAGGAGTCAGGCCTTCACGCCACGTGGCAAAGCCCCCCCTGCCTGTCCCCAGCCTCCTCCTCAGGGTGGCCTAAGGGTCATCTTACAAAACACACAACTCATTACTACTGTTCGCTGTCAATAATTAATTACATTTACCAATGTATTTTATCAATACCTCTTACTCCACCTCTGCCTGCTGGATTTGCTTTTATTTTTTGCTGTAGTGTGATTCCTTAAAGCTTAGGATATATGTCCTGCAAGGCATTTAAATTTCATTTCTTTATTAAATTTTTAGATAGAGACAGAGAGAAGGTGATAGCAAAGGGAGAGACAGACAGACAGACAGATCTGCAGCACTGTCTCACTGCCCTTGAAGCTTCCCCCCCTCGGGTGGGGGTCAGAATCGTAAACTCTTGTTCCTGAGGCTGTAATGAGTCACACAACTAGGGGCCCTGCTGCCCGACCCTCCAAGGAGTAACATTTCCAAAGGCTCTTTGAGTGCTGCTCTGTGATTGGTGCATTTCAGTTCCTCATTTCTTCATTTGTCTAGGATAATGGGAGCACGGGGATGTTTGAACAACAACCATTACGGCACGATTCCCTTAAGGGTTAACGGCTTGTTGAGATCCGTCCGTATTCTAAAAACAAAGGATCCTTTGCTTGATTGCTTCCTGTTTCTTCCACTCTCAGAAAATCTTTAGCTGGGTAGAAAGTTCTGGGTTTACCGGGGCTGGGTGGTGGTGCGCCCCCGTTGAGCGCACATGTTACAGGCTCAAGGATTCAGGTTCAAACCCCGGTTCCCATCTGTAGGGGAAATTTCACAAACCGTGAAGCAGGGCTGCAGATGTCTCTCTGTCTCTCCCCCTCTCAATCAACCCTTTCTCTCTTGATTTCTGGCTGTCTCTATCCAATAAATAAAGACAATAATTTAAAAAATTAAAAAAGAAAGTTCTAGATTTTCCCATTTCCCTGTAATGTGAATTCAGATCCCCCCTTCCTCCCCAGGCCTCTCCGGTTGGCCCCTCTCAGCACTGCCAGGCTCTAGCTTGGGCCTCCCCCTGGACAAGATTTGCCCTTCCACTGAGTTACCTCTCAGGTTCTTTGACATTTTTAATTGACTTGCACTTTGTTTCTTTCATATGAGAACGAATTTCACACAAGAGAGATAACTCAGAGCATCACCCCAGCCGGCAGTGGTGGTTCCGGGTTGAAGCAAGCTGAGCTATTTCCCTGGACCAACATGAGTCCTCTTCCTTCCTCCTCCTTTTCCCCTTATTTGGACTTCCTTTAAGCCCTTGGACTTCCTTTAAGCCCTTGAAGCCGGCGTCTGGAGGAGCCTCTCCCCTTGTAGAGGTCCCTCTCTGGAGCTCTTATCCTCTCCTCAAGAGAATTCAGAGTGGATCCAGGGCAGACATGACCCTTCATCTTCATATTTTACATGGAGAAACTGCTGGAAGAGAGGTTAGATGACCAGGAAACTTTGTCTTTTTTTATTATTATCTTTTTATTTATTGGGTAGACAGTCAGAAATCGAGAGGGTAGAGGGAAATAGGGAGAGAGACAGACAGACACCTGCAGCCCTGCTTCACCACTTGCAAAGCTTTCCCCCTGCAGGTGGGGACCAGGAGCTTGAACCTGGGTCCTTGTGCACTGTAACATGTGCGCTCCACCAGGTGCGGAAACTTTGTCTTTATCCATCACTCGAGAGGGGAGGGAATCTGGAAAACAACAGAGGAAGCCGGACGCCATGTCTCTTCTCTGGGAAGAGGAAGAGGAAAAAGGAAGGACACTCGGAAGGAGTCATAGGTGTAGGTGTGACTTAGAAAGGAAGCGAAGGCAGGGACGTAGAATTAAATAACAGTGGGTAAAAAAAAAAGTAAACAGATAGATATAGTCACCCCATATCTGTGACCTTGGGAGAACTATGGCAGTTTGTGCTGGAGGGGGATGGGGACACAGAACTCTGGTGGTGGGAAAGGTGGGAAGTTATATTCCTATCACCTTATAATGTTATAAATCAGTATTAAACCACTAGTAAAAAAAACTAATAAAATAAAATAAAACAGAATAAAAAGAGAGAGTGAGAGAAGGAAAGGAAGAGAGGTCAGGTGACTGGGAATAGACCCCTGCCCACTCCTGGGAAGAAGGTTACTCACGCCGGGGTCCTTGGCCCCCAGAGCCCAGCCTTCCCTGTGCAGCCACTGTGCAGTCGGGAGCCATTGTTGTTGGTCAGGAGAGGCTCCCGCCACAGTGTGTGCGCCCAGGTATGGCCACACAGGTGCCATGGCAGCAGAACCCCCACATGCTGGTCTCTGCCAGCACTTCCTGCTCCTCTCCTGCCCCCAGTCTCTCCCTCTGGCAAGCTCTGGCACACTCACACGCACACACACGCGCGCGCGCACACACACACACACACACACACACACACACACACACACACACACACACACTTTTTTTCCCTTCCTCAGTAAGCTCCTGAATCTTGGCTTGGGTTTCCACCTCTTCCTGGATGAGTCTCCAAGGTGTGTCTCCAGACAGACTTCTCCTCCGAGCCCACATCTGTTCAGCCAGCTGTTGAGCGGGACCCTCACTGGAAACCCCAGATCCAGGGGCCTCACCCCTGAACTGTCCTCTTGCAACCTCCTTCCTCCACTAATGGCACTGCCATCTGTTCCCACGAGCGAGGTGAAGCCGGTGGCGTCCTGAGCCCCTTCCCTGGAACTCCCCCCACACACACCTCGCCTTCGCTTGTCAGCTCCAGGCTGGGAGAATTCTCCCTTCCTTTGTTCCAAGGCCCAGCAGCTCCACTATGTGCCTGGCTTCCCTCTGACTTCCAGAATCCCATGGTGGGTAAGATAAGCTCGGGTCGGGCTCCCTGGGGCCGACGGAGGAAGAGGTGAGAGAGAGGCAAAGGAGGGCTATCAGGAAAGCCTGGGTCTGCAGGGGAGTGGGTGGAGGGCAGGGCTAGCTTACGTCCTTGCTGCCTTCTGTCAGCTTTTCTTTCTTGGGGAAGGTTCATCTACACGACTGAGCTGCCTCCGGGTGTGGAGTTTCCTGCTCGTGCACACAGCTGCCAGACACCCACTCCATCCTCCACTGACGTCTGTCCCTGTGGGAGACCACACTGGGCACTACCCAGCCTGCAGTGCTGCCTCCCTTTAGAAGCTTGGCTTTGCTTCAACAGGGCAAACCTCATCTTTATAGAAATGCAGTTATCACTGGGCTCAGTACTTCCACGATGAATCCACTATTCCCAGTAGACATTCTCCCTCCTCTCTCTCTCTCTCTCTCTCTCTCGCCCTTGAGAGAGAATGAGAGACAGAGGAAGAAATAGAGACACTTGCAGCCCTGCTTTGCTGCTCATGAAGCCTCCCCTGCAGCTTCAGACAAGGGCCTTGAACCCAGGCCCTTGCATTTGATAACATGTACCCTCTACCTGGTGGACCACCATACCTGATCACAGAACATATAAAACTATATCTTTACCCTGTTTTTTTTTTAAATTCTCTTTGTTTCTTAAGAAATATCTATGACAGGGATAACCTAATATCTGCCCTTCACCTCTGCTTTATTCCACTTAACATGGCTCCTTCAGGTTCTGTCCAACTTACAGGAAAAAAAATAATAAAATAAAATACCATCATTCCATGCTCAGTGGAACATGGTTGTATCTCTCAGTCACAGCCTTCCTCACCACTCCTCCGTTTTTGAATGTTTGGTTTGCCCCCAGGTTATGGCTATTACAAACATTTCCGAGATGGACTTAGGTCTTCATAGACTCTTTGTATAAGGGTTCTTATGTTCTTTGACTAGACACCTAGCAAGACACCAAGAATTGCTGAACCGTACAGTAGAGTCATTGAATATTTGAGGGTTCTCCCGCCTATTTTCAAGAGGAACCAAGCCACTTTTCATGATTGCCCACAGTGTGGAGGGGCAAAATATATATTTATATATAAAGAGCTCACCCAATTTAGCAGCAGCAACAACAAAATGATCCTGCCCCCAAAGGGAGAGAGGATATGAACAGAATATTCACCAAAGAAGAGATCCAAAAGGCCAACAAGCATATGAAAAAAAAAAAGTTCCAAGTCTTTGTTTATTAGAGAAATGCAAACAGACAAGAATGAGATGCCACTTCACTCCTGTGAGAATGTCACACACTAGAAATGATGCTAACAACAAGTCTGAGAGGCCATGGGGACAGAGGAGCCTCCTGCACTGCCGGTGGGAATTGTCAGCGGGTCCAGCCCCTGTGGAGAGCAGCCTGGAGACTCTCAGAAGACTAGAAGGGGACCTGCCCTGTGACCCTGTGATTCCTCTCCTGGGGATAGATCCTGAGGAACCCAACACACCCCTCCAAAAATATCTGTGTACACTTATGCTCATAGCAGCACAATTCATAAATAGCCAAAACCTGGAAGCCACCCAGGTGTCCAACAACAGATGAGTGGCTGAGCAAGTTGTGGTCTAGATACACAATGGAATACTACTTGGCTGTTAGAAATGGTGAAGTCACCTTCGTCCCCTCATTTTGGATGGAGCTTGAAGGAATCGTATTAAGTGAGATCAGTCAGAAAGAGCACAATGAGTATGAGATGGTCTCGCTTATAGGCAGAAGCGGAGGAATAAGACAGGAGGGAAGCACAAAGCAGAACTTGGACTGGGTTTGCACAAAGTGAAGGACTCTGGGGTCAGGGAGAGGGTTCAAGTCCTGGAACATGATGGCAGAGGAGGACCTAGTGGGGTTGAATTATTATGTGGAAAACTGAGAAATGTTACCCATGTACCAACTAGTGTATTTTGCTGTCCAATGTAAACAAACCATGAATCCCCAATAAGTTACCCCAATAAGTTACACATAAAAGGCATTGTTTCTTGTCTGTCATCCTCCTCCTGGGGACTCCACGTCTTTGTAGACTGAGAGAACCAGTGTTTCACCAAGGAGATTTCAGGAGCCTGTGGAGTCAGTGGGGGCCATCTGCCCTGTTCGAGTCACTGGTCCAGCCATTTTCTTCACTTTGAATTCTTGCTTTAGTATGTTTCAGGTTTCCTGTGTGTGTCTCTCTCTCCGGGTCTGTGTACACGACAGTAGAATGCCTGCACAGCAGGAGTATTTGTAGACACTTGCTTCCCTCACACCCTGACCAGGTCTAAGAGCTGCGGTCCTACTGTGTCAACATGGCCCCATTTCCAGAACAGGGGACCTGACCTAAGACCACTTAGAACCTAGGGATGTGGCCAGCAAGGAGTTTATGGTTTGCATTAAACGTCCAGGCTTCCTATTTGTGGTGGGCTGGTCCTTGAGTCTAGAGTGTCGATCAAGGTTCTCATCCACATGATCCTCCTCCCAGTGGCCATGAATCAGCACCGTTAAAGACCAGAGTGAAGAATGGATGGATGGCAGCCGCACAGGCACTGTTCTCTTTGTGACGGCTCTCCAGAAGATAATGAGTCCTTCCTCTCTCAGTGAGCACGCTCCTTTGCAATTATACAAATAATTAAATCACTGCTTTACCTACAAGCGCCCCTCCCCACATGCTGCCAACTCTCAATCAAGCCCCCCATCCTTCTCCGAGAATCTTGGCACAGTGAGCAGGACACAGAGTAGCTGAGAAATTCAAGTGCACAGCGGCTTTCCTCCTTCCTACCATTGGGGGTGGGGTGGTCCCTCTCTTTCTCGACAGAAATGCACGAGGCAGAGAGCAGAGTGAAGGGGGTGGAGGAGCCACGTGGTGGAACAGCTCTCCTTGGCCTGCGGGCGCTGTGCAGCGCCAAGCTGCCATCTTGAGCCCGCGTGTCCCTGCTGCCGTTCCCACTTTGCCGGGCTCGCACCTGCTTCCCAATGAGTTCTGACTAAACGCCATCAACCCGATGACAGGGTCTAACAGATATCAGCACTCTGCCAGGTTCAATAAACACCCTGTTCAGGGTAATGGTCCTTAATGAGGACACCAGCCATCAGTTCGGATGGGAGCACACTGTAATTATGGCCGGGCAGAGACGTCTGGGAAGGACCTGCTGGGTGAGCGTGGAACAGGTGGGGGAGGGAAGCCCGCCGCACAGCCGCAAGAAAGAAACCCGCCTTTGCTCCACTTCTTGCCAGTGGAAGGAGAAGAATTCATCAATAACTCACTTTCAGGGATTGCTTCCAACGCAGAGTCAACAGTTTACCTGGAGGACCCAGCCGGGAAAGAGTGCCTGTGCGATCTGCCAAATTGGAGGGGTCCGTAATTAAGTCCTGGAGAGAACGGACACCTTGCTCGGTGGACCACTTGGCTAAATTGGCTCTGTTACATGGAGCCACGGACACCTTCCATCAAAATAATCCTCTGGGCTCTGCCATGGATGTCATGGCCCTTCCATCAGGGCTGCAGAGACAGACTCTGCCCCGAGGATCTCCACGCATGGCTGTATGTGCCCATAGCTCCCTGCCCAATTACTAGGAGACGTCAGACATCACCTTCAGGATGCAGAAAAATGGCTTCTTGGAAGCCGGAGGGAGGCAGGAGGGTAAGAGGGCCAGGAAGGGTCTTGTTGTCTTGCCATGGATTCATTTAACATTCAGTTTTTGAGTGTTTGCTCTGGTGTGGCTGGCCTTGGAGACCTCTCAGATGTGTTGGGGACAGAGCTGTCCCTAGTCAGTGACAAAAGGAAGAGTGGGGGATTGGATAGGCGGGTCCTGGAAGACGCTGAGACAGGGCGGGACAGTACACACTATAGACTGACATCGGCTGAACGACAGGGCTGAGAACAGACTGTAGGCAGTCCTGTGTCACCTTGAACACGAGAGAACTCCTTTTACTGAGCAACTATGTGGCCCAAGCAGGCCACAGCCTGTGTGTCCTTGACTTCACAAACGCTCACTGAGGAGCCTTCTAGGGAAGGGACTATCTTCAGCACACTTTGATCAAGGCACCAAC
>NC_080175.1:1329995-1337495 GCF_950295315.1 Erinaceus europaeus
GCTTCGAGTTTCACTTTCTCCTTCAGTAGGCTAAATGCCAACCAGGAATGAGGGAAGCCAGGGCAATGCTTTGCTATCACAAACAGAGATTTCCCTGTGGGTCCTCTCCTACTTTACAGACAAATGTTAAAGATTTATTGCACATGAACATCAAACATGGTTTTACTACAGTTCTCATTTGGATCAAATTGACACGTTTTACACTCATTCTCGCCTAATGAGGTTCTTTCACTTCTTATTATATTCCCGGTGACCCCGGACATGAAATTTGTGGCATGGAACAAACCCATTGATATAACAAAGCCCTGTTCTTCCAAGGCTTCTTCATTTGCAAAGGAGAGAAAAACAGTTTAGCAAAATCATAAATCTTGAACAAATGAATGTATTAATCGGTCCCTCCACAGAGAGTCCAGATACACCATGGCCGGGCCGCTAGGCAAGAGCTGAGTTTGTCGCGCTGGTAGGGGACTTCGTCCAGACTCGGATTATAATCTGAATATTCAACGGTTCAGGCACACTCCATAATTCAAACCGAGGGGCTCGGGAAGGACAGGTTGCAATCTTAATAAGGCTGGAAAATTAGTTTTGCGATCCATTTTTAAAGCACTGCTACTGCCCTGGATGCGCTCAGATTTACTTAGAGGTACAGCCACTTCTTTTTAGAAATGGAGCCTGTTCTGCCTTCTTGCCTCTTCCTTCCCAGAGACAAGGAAGGGGACGGGAGTTTCCTGCAGGCGGGCGACAGCTGGGAACATGGCTTCTCCAGGAGTGGAGTAGGTGACCTTGAGGAGAGGTGAATAGAAAGCAGAAAATGTTAATTAAACTTATTAGCGCCGTTTGAGGTGCTTATCTTGTTTACTGCTAAGGTGTTACTCCCTTCTGCCTAATTAGGGGTAATTTTACTTACTTTCAAGTCTGTAATTTTAAATATCACAAAGTTTTATCTTCCGGCATGAAGTAATTCATTACTGGTTTGTATGTAACTGCTTGATGTTCTAATCAATGTTTGCGACTCGCAGAGTCCCTGAGAATTTAGCTGTGGCTTTTGAGAGCCCGAGCTGTGCTTGCTACATGAATTATTTTATTTTTATTTTTAATTCACTGGAAATTTTCACATCATTCTGGGTTTTTGATGTGAGAAAAAGGTTTTACTTGACCCGGTCTTTCATATTTCTTTAGGCTTGAGAATTTTTCAAGTCAGAAACGTTGGCAAAATAAATGTGTCTGAAACCCACTCAGTTTGGAAACAAGGAATTTAAACAACAACAACAAAAAAAGCCCTGTAAGAAATGAAGAAATGACTGTCCTTCAATTCCCAATGCCTTTTAGATCCACATGCTCCACGTCCTCAGCTCTCGCTGACATTGCTTTTCCATCTCCCTCCTTTTTATTTGTCTGTCTGTTTTCTTCCCCCTCTGGGGTTATCTCTGGGGCTTGGTGTTAGCACCATGAATCCACTGCTCCTGATGGCCATTCTTCCTTTTTATTGCATAGGATCGAGAGAAACAGAGAGGAAGAGGAGAGAGAAAGAGAGACACCTGCAGGCCTGCTTCACCACTTGTTGTTGCTATGCCTCTAGTTCTGCTTCTGGGAGCCCTTCTGTTCCATTGCTTGGCGTTGTGGTCTGTTTACATGGTCATTCTGTCACATTGGTTTGGTCTCGCTCCCCCTGCCTCCGGGAGATTTTGGTTGAGTCCTTGCTAGTTCGAGCTTCTTCCTTCTCCCCGACCCCGATCCTACATACTTCCTGGGTTCCTGACACTGCTGCTGGAGGAGGACGCAAGACAGATTTGGGTTGTGATTAGTTTAGATTAGTTTTTTGAACCATTTGCTTGTGAATAAATACTGCTTCTCCACTCAGCCATGTGTCCCTGGTTGTCTGTCTACCGCTGCGAAGCTAGCCCGGCATACTGGCGCCCTGAACTGTGACTGACAACTTGTGGAGTGCCCCTCTTGCAGGTGAGGAGCTTAAGTCTCAAACCCGGGTCCTGTGCTGATCCTTGCACGGAGCACTGTAGGCACTCAACAGGGTGCACCAGCACCTGGCCTCCTTGCTGAAACTTTGGAGGAGACTTTATAACATTATATTATAGTCACCACTGGGTCCCGGAAAGAGTTCGACATTAGAACCAGGGCCTCTGGAGCCCCAGGTTTAATCCCAGACATCACCACTTGGCAGAATTTAGCAGTGCTTCAAATAGATAAATATGCCCTTAAAATTAATTAAAAGATAAAACTAACTACTGAAGGACTCAATATTTAAAGATTGCCCAGATATTGGTCAAAAGATATCTACACAATTTTAAGGTTCAACAGCAAGAAGTAATCACCTCTTCAGTCTTCTGTGTTTGAGAAGTCTCCCCCACAGGAATGCAGAGAAACAGCCAAGCTTTTTCCCCATGTATAGTCAAGTGTGTCTATGAAGTAGACTCACCAGAGCCTGGAAAGTGATGTTTCTCTCTGGGACATCTGTGGAGCTTTGGTTGAGACACACTTGTGTGTGTGGCTTTATCGTATTTTATTTCAGTTTTTGCCACCCAGGTTATTGCTGGAGCTCAGTGCCTGCAAGACAAATTCACCTCTCCTGGAGGCCATTTTGCCCCCCACCTTCTACTCTGTTTGATAGGATAGAGAGCGACCGTGGAGGGGTTTGGGTAGAAAGGGAGAGAGATGCAGACATCTGCCGTGCTTCTTTCCTCGCTCCTGAAGCTTCCTTCCTGCAGGTGAGAACTGGAGCTTGAAGCCTGGTCCCTGCTCACTGTAGTGGTGTCTGAGCTCAGCCACCACACCCGGCCCTTGGGGCAAGCCTTCAGGTGAACTGTATCTGGGCAGTGTTTAGCACTAAGTGGCCATGTCCTTCTCCCTGGATAGCTACTTCCCGACTCTGATTGGCCTCAAGGTGGGTCTGTTCGCAGGTGTGAATGTTTCACAGGCGTGTGAGCAAAACTCCTGAGACCCAGCACCCGGCCTCCTCTTAAGACAGAATGGGAGAGCAACCAAAGTGGAATCTTCTAGAACAGGTTACATTGAAGCCCTCGCCCACTCCACAGGGAATCCAGACATTTCTCCTCTAGGATAAACAGGAACTGGGACAGGGGATTCGTGCCCTGCTGGAGTGGGGCTGTGGGTGATTCTCCAGAGAGGCTGAATGCCTCCTGAGGCTCCAGAGTTAATGACCCTCCCAGAGAACTTCCTGAACTTGGCAAAGCACTGTCCTAGATTCCAGTCCCCCTCTGTTTCCAAGAACCCTCAGTCATTAGCAGCTCTGAGCATCCAGGCCCCCAGGGAGGAGCCCCTTGCTAGAGAGGGGAGGGCAGAAGCAGTCACCTAACAAAGGAAGTGGCAGGTGTGTGTGGGGGGGGTCTCAAGCCTGCTTGCCACCAAGCCATGGCCCTGTTTGGTCCCTGCCCCCCTCATCTCCCTGGCTTCCAGTCCCTGAAGCTGGCAGTCCACCTGAGGATCAGGTGTAGACCCCAAATGAGCCTCCCCACCCAGCATCGTCGACTTGCTGACTGGCTCTCAGGGTCCCCATCCTGCAGGGGGCCAGTCACATCCAGGAGCTTTCCCCCAGAGGTGAGGACCAGAGGCTTGAACCTGGGTCTTTGCACACTGTAAAGTGCAGTGTGACAGCATCTGGCACCTTTCATTTGTGATTTATAGCGAGTTACAAGACTGTAAGCTAGCAGGTCGTTCCACTCCACAGCCACCACCAGATGCTAGGTCCCGCCCTCCCACCTCCCAAGTATAACCACCAGACTTCTCACAAGTTTTAGAAACAGTGTTCTCACTTCTGTTTTTTGTTTGTTTCATTGGTTTAGTTTTATTTTTTGCAATTTATTGTGTGTTGTTATTTAACTTAAAAAGGAGTTTGGGGGCTGTTGTGGTATGTGAAAGGACTCACAGTGGGGAGCTGGGAATGGGTTTAAACAATACGAGGTTTATTAGGGTGAAACAGGTAAAAGGCAAAAAAAGCAACTATCATCAAGGGTTAAGCGTACGCCAGGTCCATGAAGTCTGAGTATAGTCATCAAAAGTTTAGGCCCATAAGATAAACAATTATCAGTTGAGGTAGAGGTCGCTCATGGCTGTGGAGGGGTCTAAAAGTTTACAGGCTAGCAGAGTCACACGTGCTCAGTTCCCAGGAGAAGTAGCCATGGCGGATGGAGGCCTGGGGCACCTCCGCCGAGATGCTTCTGACCAGGAGAAGAAGCCGCAGCCAAGCAGCATGACCTGCTCCAAGTCCGTGTCTTTCATACACTCCCTTCTCTGTGTCCCCCTCAGGGTGACGTCATTCGTGTGCTGATAGTTCCCAACTCCTGTGGGGTCCCAACACCTGTGCATTGCTTTCTAGATTTCACATGAGTGGATGTCCATGAATTCTCTACCCAGTCACCTGTGGTTGGGCATCTAGGCTGCTTCCACTCTGAAAACGTTATTGCGGGTGATGCAGCTGTGAACGCAGGGGCGCATAAGTCCTTTTGAATTAGTTGTGGGATATATATCCCATGGAATACTACTCTGCAGTCAGAACAGATGATACTGTGTCCTTTGGGACAAAATGAATAGAACTGGAGGTGATGGTGCTTGTGAAGTCAGTGAAGAGATGAAAGATAGCAACTGGATAGCTTCACTCAAATGTGGAAAACTTGCAAGAAACAAACAGAAGGAAAGAGTTTTTAAGCCTTGGGAGAACCACAGTGGTTCTCATCTGGGAGGTGAGAGGGTGGGAGGGACACAGAACTCTGATGGTGGGTGTTGTGTGGAAACATATGCTGTAATTATACAATCTTGTAACTCACTATTGATCACAAATAAACAATGGGGAAATATATCTTAAAAGAAAAGTTGCCTTGGAGCTGTGAAATTGTACAGGCAAAAGGCCCCAGCTCTACAAAATAAGAAAAAGGAGGAGCACTCAGACTCTGTGAGCAGCCTATCTTCACAGGAGGCCTCCTGCAGATGGAGGACCCCCACCACCCTGTCCATGGGCCCGGTACAAAAGGGACTCCCCAGCTTCAAGGCAGGCTCATTTCTGTCTCTCTGGTATGTGAGCTCAGAGCCAAAGGCCACGGGGATTTATACGGTGGTCGGAAGTGTCTTCCCGGAGGAGTCAAAAAATATTCTGCAATAGCCAGTTTTTTAATAAACTCTGAGATTGATTTGCTCCCAACATGCTCCCTGCTTATCTTCCCGCTTCCCTGGTAATGGTCCCGGAGGGCCAGAGAGACTGAAGCAGTGTGGAGATGGAAGAGGCAGGGAAGTTCCAAAAGGAGACAGGGCTGACCCAAGGCCCCAAGTCACTGAAAGCATTTTTGAGAAGTAATACTTGGCGACCCAGCCTCCTTCAACTTCCCCTTCCTCCTCCACTCACCCCACCCCTGCCCAGCCCTGGCACCGCCAAAGCATCCTTCCAGAACGAGGCAGGGGCTGTCTTCCAGTCAACAGACATGCTCCCTGTTTCTCTTCCCAGGGGGGCCCAACCACTGGAGATGCCCTGAGCAAAGGTGGCCCTGAGGTGGCCGCCTGGCACACAAAGCTCAGCTCAGTTCTCGCTGCTGTGTGAGGGGTCTTTGGAGCAGGGTAGCAGGGTGAGAGGGGCAGCAGCTGGGATGGTCCTTGGCTGCACCCCAGCTCAGAAGAACAGAGCAGGGACCACATGCCCAGATGCTGGAATCCAAGGTCGCTGCATAAACAGAGCCATGCTTGGGGGTCTCTCTCTCTCTCCCCCTCCCCTCCTCCTCCCTCCTCCCCCTCCCCTCCCCCTCCCCTCCCCTCCCCTCCCCTCCCCCTCCCCTCCCTCTCCCTCTCCCTCTCCCTCTCCCTCTCCCTCTCCCTCTCCCTCTCCCTCTCCCTCTCCCTCTCCCTCTCCCTCTCCTTCCTACCTTAAGCTCTCTTAGCTCTCTCTCTCTCTCATATGAGATGAATCAAAATTGATCCTGAGAAAATGGCTAAGGTGTTTGTTTATTAACTTGTCTTGCAAAAATAAAACGGCTAAGAACCAATGTAATTTTTTTACTTGAGAGTCAACCCAGAAAGGTTTAGAAAGTCAACACTCAGCAGTGACACAGAGCCAGGGCCCATCCCCCATGGGCAGGCACCATGGTGAGGTCTGACATGAGGAACTTGAGCAGCGTTGCCAAGGAGATGATGGGATGCAGGTCCCTGCAGCTGTGTTGGATGCTAGGCTCTAAGATATCTTCTAGCTGAGGACAGAGAGCCAAGTGCACTGCTCTTGTATCCCTTTAAAGGTCCCTGTAGGCCTCAGACCGTGTCCTTACCCAGACGCTTTCCTAAGGATGCCAGGCTCTACAAGTGTAATGCCACTGGACCCCATGGGCAGTGGTCCTCAGAAGCCAGCTCTGCACAGTTCTGCAGCCCAGCAGAGCACCATAGCAGAGCTGGAGGTGGGGACAGGCATGTCCTATAGCCTACAGAGGTCCTGAGCAGGGGCACGGCCTGCAGCTGGGACAGGGGCTGCAAATAGCCACCCTCCTCCTGCCACTGGCTGCCCCAGGTCCCCAGGGAGCCCTGCCCAGGGCCTCTGCAGGCATTTCTGATATAGGGGAGTGGGAGTTTTTCCTTCATTGCTAATTCCTTCTACACACACACACACACACACACACACACACACACACACACTCCTGTGAGCTCAAGGATTTCTGGGTTTGTCTCTTTCCAGGTGACTGTCAGAAGGAGCTCAGCATCTCTGACTTGAGGCCCCAGCTCTGACTGGTGTCAGGTGCCTGGGAACTGTGAATATTTGTAGAAACTATTTTTAAAAAAGTTAAAAAGCTGCAAGTAAAGACAACAACGAAATACCACTTCACCTCTGTGAGAATGTCATACATCAGAAAGGACAGTAACAACAACAGCTGGAGATACTGTGGGAACCCTCCTGCACTGCTGGTGGGAATGTCAGTGGTCCAGCCCCTCTGCAGAGCAGCCTGGAGACTCTCAGAAGGCTAGAAGTGGACCTGCCCAGTGACCCTGCAATTCCTCTCCTGGGGACAGATCCTCAGGAACCCAACACACCCATCCAAAGATCTGTGTGCACCTGTGTTCATAGCAGCACAATGTGTAATAGCCAAAAACCTGGAAGCAACCCAGGTGTCCAACAACAGATGAGTGACTGAGAGAGTTGCGATCTATATACACAATAAAATACTACTCAGCTATTAAAAATGGTGAAGTCACCTTCTTCCCCTCATTTTGGATGGAGCTTGAAGGAATAATCATATTAAATGAGATAAATCAGAAAGAGAAGGATCAGTGTGGGCTGATCTCAGTCATGGACTGAAGCTGAGAAATCAGAACTGGGTTTGGTGTCTTGGGAGTGGGGTGGGGCTTTCAGGTCCCGGTGCCGATGGTGGAGGAGGATCTTGGCTGGGGGTGAGAATGTTTTACAGAAAACTGAGACATTGCACACACGACCAACAGCCACATTGACTGTGAGCCATGAATCTCCCCAATAAGTGTTTTTAATGACAGGCCTGGAGGAGC
>NC_080175.1:1339995-1362495 GCF_950295315.1 Erinaceus europaeus
GTCTAACATCCAAGTCCTTGATCCACCTAGAATTTACTTTTGTATTTGTTGAAATATAGTGGTTCAGTTTCATTCTTCTGCATGTTTCAACCCATTTTTTCTAACACCTTTTGTTGAAGACTCTGCTTTTCCCATTTAATATTCTGGGCCCCTTTGTCAAAGATTAGATGTCTATAGGTGTGGGGTCTCACTTCTGGGCTCTCAATTCTATTCCACTGGTCAGTGTGTCTGTTCATGTTCCAGTACCAAG
Organism: Erinaceus europaeus; assembly: GCF_950295315.1. Lineage (NCBI taxonomy): Eukaryota > Metazoa > Chordata > Mammalia > Eulipotyphla > Erinaceidae > Erinaceus > Erinaceus europaeus. The sequence goes on from NC_080175.1 coordinate 1,340,246, forward strand.
CAGTTTTGATGACAACTGCCCTATAATACAGTTTGAAATCTGGGAGTGTGATGCCTCCGGTTCTGTTCTTTTTTCTCAAGATTGTTTTGCCAATTCTAGGTCTTTTCTGGTTCCAGATAAACATTTATAACATTTGCTCTATTTTCCTACAAAATGTGGGTGGGATCTTGATGGGGATAGCATTAAATCTGTAGATGGCTCTGGGTAATATATTCATTTTGATGGTGTTAATTCTTCCAACCCATGAACATGGAATATCTTTCCACTGCTTTGTGTCTTTTCCAACTTCCTTGAGTAAGTGACTCATAATTTTAGTATACAAGTCTTTCACTTCTTTGGATAGGTTTATTCCTAGATATTTTATTGGTTTTGTTGCTATAGTAAAAGGAATTGCTTTCTGCATTACAACTTCTTCTAATTTAGTGTTTGCATAGAGGAATGCCACTGACTTTTGAATGTTGATTTTGTAGCCTGGCACCTTACTGTATTGCCTGATGATTTCCAAAAGCTTCTTGCTGGATTCCTTAGGTTTTTCTATGTATACTATCAAGTAATCTGCAAATAGGGAGAGTTTGAGTTCTTCTCTTCCAATCTGTATCCCTTTAATTCCTTGCTCCTGCCTGATCACTAAGGCAAGAACTTCCAACACTATACTGAATAATAACGGTGATAGTGGGCAGCCCCTATTAGTACTTGATCTGAAGGGAAATGCTTCCAGTTTTTCACTATTGAGTATGATGTTGGCTGTAGGTTTGCTATTTATAGACTCCACTATCTTTGGGAATTTTCCATCTATTCCCATTTTTGTAGCGTTTTGATCATAAAGGGATGTTCAATTTTATCAAAGCGTTTCTCTGCATCTACTGATATGACCATGTGGTCTTTGGTCTTGTTTTATTGGTGTGGTGGATCATGTTGATTGATTTATGTATATTAAACCAACCTTGCATCACTGGGATAAACCCCACTTGGACATGATGAACAATATTTTTAATATACTGCTGTATCCAGTTGGCTAGAATTTTGTTCAATATCTTAGCATCTATGTTCATCAGAGATATTAGTCTATAGTTTTCTTTTTTGGTTGTGTCCCTGTCTGCTTTTGGTATCAGAGTGATGTTGGCTTCATAGAAGCTGGAAGGGAGTATTCCTGTGTCTTCAGTCTTCTGGAAGACTTTTTAAAGTAGAGGTATTAGTTCTTCTTTGAAGTTTTTGTAGAATTCATTTGTAAAACCATCTATTCCAGGACTTTTATTCTTGGGAAGGTTTTTGACAACTCTTTCAATTTCATTAGCTGTGGTAGGCCTGTTCATATTATCTAGTTCCTTTTTATTTAATTTTGGAAGTTCATAGGTATCTAGGAAATCGTCCATTTCTTCCAGGTTCTCCAGCCTGGTGGCATATAGTTTGTTCATCGAAGCCTTGCATCATATGTTGAATTTCTGCAGTGTCAGTTATGATATCTCCTCTTTCATTTTAAATCCGATTTGAGTCTTCTTCCTTTTTTGTTCTGTGATTCTGGCTAAACATTTGCTGATTTTGCTTACTCTTTCGAAGAACCAACATTTACTTTCATTGGTCTTTTTAATGGTTTTCTTATTTTCAACGTTATTTATTTCTGACCTAACTTTAGTGATTTCTGTCCTTCTGTTGCTTTATAGTTCCTTTGTTCTTCTTCTTCAGTCTGTAAGGTGTGCATCCAGGTTGTTTATTTGTGCTTTTTCTTGTTTCCTAATGTGTGCCTGTATAACTATGAACTTCCCTCTCACTACTGCCTTAGCCATGCTCCAAATATTTTGATAGCTTGTGTCTTCATTTTATTGAACTCTCAAAACATTTTTATTTCTTCCTTTATTTCCCCTTTGACCCAGTAGTTGTTAAGTAGTGTACTGTTGAGCTTCCACGTTTTGGGACTATTACTAGTCTTTTGGCTATTGTTAAGTGTTAGTTTAATTCCACTGTGGCCTGAGAAGGTTTTGGGGATGATTTCAATGCTCTTGAATTTGCTGATGCTGTCTTTCTGGCCTAACATATGGTCTATCCTTGAGAATGATCCATGTGGACTTGAGTAGAATGTGTTTTCCAGTTTCTTGGGGTGAATGATTCTGAAAATGTCCAATAGTTCTAGTTTATCTATCTCTTCATTTAGCTCTCTCATTTCCTTATTGATTTTCTGCCTGAATGATCTGTCAAGTTGAGAGAGTGGGGTGTTGAAGTCCCCTCTATGACTGTGTTGCTGTTAATATATTGCTGTAGCTCTTTCAGTAGATGTTTGATATATTCAGATAGCTTCACATTGGGTGCATAGATGTTAATAATTGTTCAGTCCCCTTGGCTGACAGATCCTCTGAACATTAAGTAATGTCTATCCCTACCTTTTAAAATTTTATTTATTTTAAAGTCTATCATGTCAGATATGAGAATAGATATCCCTGCCCTTTTTTGTGGGCCATTGATTTATATGATACTTTTCCATCCTTTCACTTTGAGTCTGTGTTTGTCTTATTGAGTTAGGTGGGTTTTCTGTAGACAGCATATTGTTGAGTTGTATTTTCTGATCCATCTTCCTACTCTGTGCCTTTTAGTAGGTGAATTCAGGCCATTGACATTTATTGATATCATAGATTGAAGGTATTTTAACACCATTATTGTAGATTTTTAGAGTGTTCTGATAGATGGCATATTTATGGTGGTCTTTCAGAACTTATTTCAGGGTAGGCTTGGTGATAGTTTATTCTTTCAACTGTTGCTTGTCTGAAGGTTGTTATGCCTCCATCTAGTCTGAATGACAGTCTAGCAGGATACAGTAGTCTTGGTTGAAAGCCTTTCTCATTGAGCACTCAATAGATATCTTGCCATTCTCTTCTGGCCTGTAATGTTTGTATGGAGAAGTCTGCTGCTAATCTTAAGAGTTTTCCTCTGTAGGTGACTCTTTGTTTTTCTCTTGCAGCCTTCAGGATCCTTTCTTTATCCTTATTCCTTTCCATTCGAAATAGAATGTGTCTTGGTGTCTTTAAGTTTGGGTTAATTCTTTTTAGGACCCTCTGGGCTTCTTGAACCTTTATGTCTTTTATGTTGTCTAGATTAGGGAAGTTCTCAGCTATTATGTTCTGAAGAATGTTTTCTTCCCCTCCTCCTCTTTCTTCCTCTGGTAAGCCAATAATGCCTATATTATTTCTTTTGAAGTCATCCCATAGGTCTCTGTTGTTGTTTTCAGTATCTCTTAATCTCTTTTTGAGATCTCTGTCTTCTTTTTTAGTTGTCTATAATTTGTCCTTGATCTTACTAATTCTGTCTTCAGCCTCATGTATTCCATCATTTCTCCCCTCTACTGTTTTCTGTAATTCACCTATTTTGTTACCCTGTTCTGATATTGTTTTAGCTTGTTCAGCTAGTTGTGTTCTTAGCTCAGGTATTTTAGCTTTCAGCTCTCTAATAAGCTTGAGATAATTAGTGTTTTCTTCCAGAGTCTCATTTGTTGTTTCTGCATTTCTGATGACAATTCTTTCAAACTTAACTCACTCTTCCATTTCCTTAACAAGTGTTTGGATGTTAACCTCACTATTTTATGGTTCAGTGTTTGGGGGGCTTTTACCTGGACTCTTGTCCTGGTTCATTTCTCCAGTATTTCTTCTTGTTGGCTTAACCATTCTATATAATATGTTAGGGGGTCCCTCTCTCAGTAATTTTCAAATTATTGATCACTCTTGCCTGGATTGACTTCTGTCTAAGTAAGGTACTTAAGGGGTTCACAGTTGTGGAAATTAACAGTTGTTTCAATATTATTTCAATCACTGAGTTGGAGCACAGTGGCTGTTAAAAGCCTCTTTTTTTTTTCTTCCCTGTAGGCTACGGAAGCCTGAGGGCTTCTTAAACTGTAAGTAAGCTTCTTAGCTTAATCATTTACTCCTCACCAAGAGATAATGTAGGGTGGGGGAAAGATAGCACAGTGGATATGCAAAGAGACTCTCACACCCAAGGATCAAAACTCCAGGCTCGACTCAGCTTCTCTGTCAAGCTGGGCAGCACTGCTGGGCTCTGTGTGTTTCTAAACAAGTCTCTTATATAGCTTGTAGGTTCTGAGGCAATTATTATCCATGTTATAATCAGGAGAACAATGTGGAAAGGCTTCCACTATACAGCCCCACCACTAGGCCACCGAGGTGTAGATCTTCTCCTGCGTTTCCTGGTTCTCTGTCCCCTGGTGTCAGCACAGGGCTTCCCCCTGCTGCTCCAGATTCTGAGGGCAGTAGCAAGGGAGACTCACAGTTGCATTTGGTGAGCCTCAGGGGAGTCCTTTCCTCCCTTCAGTTGTCTTTTTGTTGGTGAAACAGACTGGGGGTGGTGTCTCCACCGGTAAACTGCCGGACTGTTACCCCCCCACTTAATCTCTCCCTAGGCTCCTCTCTGTCCACGAGCCACACGTGTCTGCACTCACAGGTGATTTGGTGGGTTCCTTAAATCCTTCTAGTCCTGTCTTGTTGCGGTCCCAGGTGGTTTCCTTTGGTATTCCTAGTTGATCCCAGAGAGGAGAGAAACACAGCTTCTGGTGCCCCGTAGCCCTGAACTCCAGAAATCCCACTTCTAGTAAATTCTAACTACTGGTCTCTCCTCTCTCCCTCTCCCTCTCTATCTCTACCTTCCCTATTTCTTTCTATCTCTGTCCAAAATAAATATTTTAAAAATAAATTATATCAGTACTGAAGAGACAGCATAATGGTGCTGCAAAAGACCTCTAAGCCTGAGACTGCAGTCCTAGCTTCAATCCCCAGCACCATCATAAGCTATCAGGGCTAGAGTATCCTCTCCCTTTCTCTCTCTCTCTCTCTCTCTCTCTCTCTCTTAAGTAAAAGAAAACATCTTAGAAAAAGAAATGGTATCAAAGGCCATACTTGCATTCATTTTTAGTATTGGCAAATTTCTCATTGAGCTCACCTCCAGTGGTGAGAAATAGTTCCACACTTTTGTTCAAGATGCAGAACCGTGAGCTTGTGAACTTCACAGGGGCTTTCCTTCATCTCTGCTTCCACATTTGCAAAATGGAGAGAGTCACAGCTCCCACTGTGCAGTCTTCTTAAAGGACTTCTTGTTGTTAAAATTCCGGACGGCTCCGGCCAGCAGGGCTAGCTTCACGGGCGGGTAACAGAGACACGGAGACAACGGCTGGGCAGGGAAGCTGTATTTCTTTATTCAGGAACAACGATTCACAAACTAAGACAAACTAATCACCAAACAGAACTCTGCTGTCTCTTTGCGGCGGCACAAGCACTCCCTCTTACTCTGCAACTCGGGAACTCTCCAACTCTGCAACTCTGGAACTCTCGTACTGGGGAACCCTCTGAAACTCTCGCACTCTCGAACTCAGGAACCCTCTCCTGGGGTTCCTTGGGGCAGGGCCAAGTGGGCCCGCAAAATTAACTGGACTGATCCAATTCTCTTGGCGGGGGAGGGCTAGAACAAACCAATGTAAAGCATACGACAACTTCTCAGACATCCCATCTGTAACGACCTGTGTTATGAGTCAGTCAAAGCAAACCTTGCTGGTATTTTCTAAGACCTTTCATGTTGGGGAGTCTAGATGATGTTCTCTGAGGCTTTGCCATCAATGAATAAAAACAGTTACTTTGACTATCAACTGTTCTCCTGAACTTCCAAAATCATCAGAATCCTGACAGAAGCATTAGCTGCGAAGAGGCCGGCGACCTGCATCTGTGCATTTGCTCAAACCAACACAGGCTTCCTGTTCACCCTGTTCACCACAAAGCGAGGGCTGTCAGATGTCAGCTCACATTTCAAAGTTGGTAGCACTTGGGCGAAGACGTACATTTCAGTCGTTTGCTTTTCTTCTCGGTTTTCACTTGCCAGACTTCTGCAGAGAGCTAGATCACATGATAAATCACACAGCCACTGTGATACAGGGACAGATGTGTCAGGGGTGGTGGTGCTGCACCCAGCTAAATACACACAGTACTGTGTGCATGGGCCTATGCAAGGATCTGGGTTAGAGCCCCTGTTACTCACTTGCAGGAGGCTACACTCCACAAGTGGTGAAGCAGATCTGTAGGTGTCTATCATCTCTCCCCCCATTTTTTTCCTCCAGGGTTATCACTGGGGCTCAGTGCTTGCACTATGAATCCACTGCTCCTGGTGGCCATTTCTCATTGATTGATTGATTGAATAGGCCAGAGAGAAACTGAGAGGAGAGGGGGAGATAGAGAGGGCAGGGAATGAGAGACACGCTTGCAAGCCTGCTTCAGGGCTCATAAAGTGTCCCAGTTGCAAACTCGGATCCTTCATGGCCCAGCACTGGTCCTCAGCCCTGCAGAGGCACGGCGGCACTCCTGAGAGACACCACGGGAGATTCCGGATGGGCCAGCTCCTCAGACTGCTTACAGGCTTGCCAGTGGGCTAACCTTGCTCTCTGCATCTCTGTGGGAACCTGGTCTTCACCCGCTTGCCTGCCTTTCACACGTTTTTCACGGTGGCTTTGCACACTCCCAGATTCACGATGTCTCTGATGACCTGGAGGCCCTCACCTCCTGGCTGGCAGGGAGGAGGGCATGGACTTCTGCTGAGGGCTCGGGGAGGGAGGCACGGGCTCCTTTCAGGGAAGCTCAGCATGGTACACCAGTCACCTGTTTCCAGCATGGGGGGTGCTCTTGGTAAGCTCTGACTCTCACATTTTCTGTACAAACCACCACGGAGAGCCGCCTCCTCTGGGTCTGGATTTCTGGCCTATTCCCAGGAACTAGATGATCGGGAGCAAGGGACAGGCAATGGAGTCTTGCACCTGTTCCTAAGTATGGTTTCACTCATCATTAGAGAAATGCAAATTAAAACCACACTGAGATCCCATCTCACACCTGAGAGAAGGGCTCCCATCAACAAACCAGGAAATGGCAGGCATTGGGGAGGCTGTGGAGAGAAGGGCCTCTGCTCCACTGCTAGGGGGATGCAGACTGGGGCAGCCCCTGTGGAGACTGTGGACAGTCCTTCGACAGATCAACATGGAATCACCTTGTGATCCAGCAATGCCACTCTTGCATTTACCCAGTGGACACTCAGACACCAATTAGAAGGGACACATGGACCCCTGTGTTCACAGCTGCTCTGTTCACAACAGCCAGAGAGTAAAAGCAACCTAGATGCCCATCCACAGATGACTGGATAAAGAAGTTATGGGATATATACTCCATGGAATACTACTCTGCAGTCAAAAATGATATTGTGTCCTTTGAGACAAAATGGATAGAACTGGAGATGATGGTGTTTAGTAAAATAAGTAAAAAGAAAAAGACAACTACCAGATGGTTTCACTCCTGTGTGGAATCTAGAGAGCTGATTTACATGAACTTGCCAAAAAAAAAAATCCAAAGAAAGCAGAAGCCAGCAAAGTGTAAGACTTGTGAGAACTTTGGTGGTCGGAGGTGGGAGGTGGGGACACAGAGCTCTGGTGGTGGAAGGTGGGGACTCAGAGCTCTGGTGGCAGGTGTGGAACTACACATTGTAATCTTACAGTCTTGTCACAAACTGATAGCAGAGAGAGTAAATAAAAGGAGGTGAGACTAGGAGGTCAGTGTGGAGGTGAGCTTGGAGGTGGGTCTGGGGCCTGGTGAAGATGAGAATTGGAGGAGGTGAGTGTGGTCCTCCCTCCGAGGGAAGCACAAACAGGTGGTGATTATGGGAGGTGAGAGGTGGAGCTGAGGGCAGAGGAGAGCACAGAGACAGTAGGTGAGGATGCGGCTGTCAGTCTGTCACCTGGGGCTGTTCTCACTGGGGGCGGCCTGCAAACCTGGCGGGCAGAGATGGCCAGTAAGGGGCAGCTAGTGGCTGGCCTTCCAGGGGACACGGCCCACACTTCTCTTGTACCTGAGAAAATGGACAGTGAGTTAGTTCCATACAGCAAGAGAGTGTCCTGGGCCGGGTGGTAGCACACCTGGTTGAGCCACATGTCACAGTGCACAAGGGCCGGGGTTCAAGCCCCGTAGTCCCCACCTGCAAGGGGAAGGCTTTGCAAGTGGTGGAGCAAGGCTGCTGGTGTCTCTCTGTCTCTCTCCCTCTCTGTCTCCCACTTTCTCTCAATTTCTGGCTGTCTCTATTCAGAAAATAAATAAAGGTAATAAAAGAGAGAGCGTCTGTCCTTCCAGAGAGGAGTGACGTCAGCATGAGGCAGAAGCAGAGACAGGAGCACCCGTAACTGGGCGTGTCATCGCCAGGCCCCCAGGTCCTGCCCTCTGAGTTTCCTCTGGGCTCAGCTCTCTTGGCATCTCTGTCACTGGGACTGGTCTTCCTGAGTTATCCAGAAGCCCGGCCAAGCCAAGAGGCTTAGCCTCAGTGCCCTGGGTGCCTCAGCCTCTCCGCCCTCCCTCCGGCACAGCCTCAGTCCTGCGAGGTGCCTGCAGCCAGCTGGCTGAGCATGTCTGTCCCTGACTCCTATTTGCCTGAGCAGAAGTCAGAACCACCTCCAGCCTCCTCTTAGGGAGAAAGCCCCCTTTCATGCCCCCTTAGCTTTTTAAAAGCAAAGTCCAAGTGTCTGCCCTCGAAGGGAGTGAATGCTTGCTTTCCAATGCACCCCCCATCCCAGTCTTCAGAGCTTATACAGACTCCTGTGCTGACTATGGGCCCCAGATCAGTTCAACTTAGAAAATTATCCCATATTTGGGAGCTACTCTCTTCCCTGATCCAGATTTCTAGTCCAATTTCCAACCCTGACACTCTCTCCCAGATAATAATACCTTTAACCCAGCTGCCTGTTAGCTGTTGGACTCAGGCAAAAAATAGTGAAGTCATGGGCCCCTTAGAATAAACCTAAAATAGACTCCTAGCTCCTTCCAACATGAAGACCCCCAACTCTCATCTGCTCTATTCTCACCTTTAGCTTTCTGATTATTAAATACTTTGTTCTGACTTCTACCTCACTGCTTTTCAGACACCAAGTTGCAGATGCTACCACGATGCCATCCTGACCTCCCTGGACAGACGCCCTCACCCGTGTGTCCTGGAGCCTCCCTCCCCAGAGCCCTGCCCCACTAGGGACAGACAGACACAGGCTGGGGGTGTGGGTCCACCTGCCAACACCCATGTCCAGGGGAGAAGCAATGACAGAAGCCAGAACTCCCACCTTCTGCTCCCCATAAAGAATTTGGGTCCCTGCTCCCAGAGGGATAAAGAACAGGGCAGCTTCCAGTGGAGGGAGTGGGACAGGGAACTCTGGTGGTTGGAATTGTGTGGAACTGTGCCTCTCTCATCCTATAGTCTTGTCAACTATGAAATCAACAACAATAATAATCACCCCAGACGTTTTGCCTTCTAAACTTCTTTAGCGGGCACACATGGCAGAGCTGGTGTCTGCAGGGTGCTTCTTGTTTGCGAGTCAAATGTAAATGAAGGGCTTTTGTGTTCACCTGTGAGCTTCCTCTGGAAAGCCTGGGATTGCATTTGAAACCTGCAATTCTCAACAAAAAGAGGAAAAGTTGAGTGCTGATGGTTGGATATTGGGACCTCCCAGTGCAAACATTAAGCGGCTCAGAGGCCCTTGGAATGTAATGGGAGGAACAATGCTGGGCGGGGAGCCAAGCCCAGCAACCCTGGCGCCTCCAACAGAGGGATTTACCTCGTGGTAATAGGAGCTGTGCGGCCTGGCACTTCTGTGAGGCTGGAAATGACATACTGTGATCCCTGACTTAGCCAGAGGGATTTCAAACAGAGGAAGAGCTGGCAAGACGAAATGGCCTCCACTTTCGCGAGGCTCTCTGTAGCCAGTGGAGAGAAACCGGGCACTGGGACACAAGTCTATCAGGGAGGACCCCGGGAAGTCCCGAGAGCAGAGGTGCTGTGTGAGGGCTGTTGGGGTTATTTGTGAGAGCTTCTCTCCACCTCCTGCCCACCACCCAGAAAGCACAGAAGGAGGAGGGTGGAAACTTGAAACCACTTTCATCCCCCTGCAGAAGGACACCCCAACTTTCCTTCCAGCGGGAGGTCTGAGAACAGTGACAGCTGCAGACATTGCACAGTTGAACCCCCCCCCCCCCGCCCCCGCCGTGGAAGTGATGGTATTAATTCTGTTTGGAATTGTTAGCATCAGAAAAGGTTAGGGGGCTGGAAAGGGGAACTTGCCCGGCTCTTCCAGGAACAAAGACAGATCTCCTGTCTCCCCCGCCGTCCTTGGAGTGTCATTTCCAACCTTTTGAAACTGTATCTGATTATCCATGTGGCAATTAATCATAATTAAGCAGACCTGAGGTTTGGTGAGGGACGGAGAAGGTGGTAAGGAGCTGGCTCCGGTCCTGAGAAGCCCCAGGTCCTTGTGTTTTGGCCAAGGAGCATCCTGCCTGTGTCCCCAGGGGCTGGGGGTGGGGAGCAGGACGTGGACAGGGCTCTGAAGGGCTCCTTGGGTTATCCCGGGTCTCCCTGGGGTGCTGGTCCCCTTCTCTGGCGCCCGTGGTGCAAGCCAGGTTCCAGCACGTTGGGGGCCAGGTAACAGACGAGCTTTCCAGTGCCAAGCAATTTGGATTCATTCTTCCCAAGCAGCTTTTTTCAATTTATTACAGGCAAACATCCCATCATTAGAGGCTGGCATGCCTCTGGGGCCCCGGCAGTGCCTCTCCGCCCACCCCACCCCCAGCATTGTAAAGGCTTCGCCAGCCCAGAACGCCGTCTTATTAAAATTGTTTTATATATTAATGATTAAAATGCAGGGCTGGCAGGGAATGGCTTTCCCAGCTGTAACTGGACTCTGTGGCTCAGGCTCTGGGGGTGCAGGGACGGTGGTGGGCGGACACAGGGGTGGCGTTCCCCTCCCCCCGAGAAGGCTCAGGTTTCTCTGCACACTTGGGCCCAATTTGTAGCATTTATGATCAGGTCTGAGTGAGCCGATGTGCTGTTTATTTAGGAGAACTTCCATTTTGAGAAAGGACCCCGGCGGCCGCGTAGCAGAGAGGGGTCCAGCCTCCAGGGCTGCCGGAGGCCCAGCAGCTGTGGTCACTGCGGGAGGCCCGGACACCCTGGCCATCAGGGAGGTGGACACAGCCCCCAAGGTCTGGGGGCTGGAGGTCTGCACCATTCATGGGAGAGGGACGCAGGCCGAGAGGGTTCTGGCCCCCTGCCCAAAGGAGAAGGGAGACTCAGCAGCACTGGGCGATACGATGGCCAGTGTGTCCTTCCTCCCCTCAGCACGGGCAGGGCACCAGGAGGCGACGGGCTCTGGGAGGTGGTTCAGAGCATTGGCAGAGGGAGAGCGGGCACCCTGAGCACCCAGGAGATGCAGAGCCGGCGCCCTGGAAGCTCCAGCAGCCAGACTGAGGGTGTCCTGCTGCCGCGGGCACGAGCAAGGACTTGGTGACAGTTAACAAAAACTCAGACCAAACAGAGAAGCCTCTTAGTCGCCCAGGACCACCTGTCTCTGGCTCGCCGTCTCATCGAGAACTTGACATAAAAGCCAAGCCCACAGCTCTTCCTCTCCCTTCCTAGCTTCTTTCTCCCAAGGCTCCCTGTGACCCTGGCCTCGGGGGGCAGGCGGCGGTGGCGGCTGATCTCAGTGTATCTTCCCTGTAGAGACCAGAGGATGGGTGTTTCACAAGGGGTCTTCACACAGCTCCTTCCTTCCTTCCTTCCTTCCTTCCTTCCTTCCTTCCTTCCTCCCTTCTCTCTTTCATTCCTTCCTTCTGCCCTTCCTTCCTTTTTTCCTTTCTTCCTTCTTTTCTTTCTCTCTTTTTCTCTTTCTATCTCTCTTTCATTGCCTCCAGGGTCATTGCTGGGGCTCAGTGCCTACAAAACAAATCCACTGCCCCGGGCAGCCATTTTTCATCTTTCTTTCTTTCTTTCTTTCTTTCTTTCTTTCTTTCTTCCTTCCTTCCTTCCTTCCTTCCTTCCTTCCTCACTTTCTTTCTTTCTTTCTTTCTTTCTCTCTTTCTATCTTTCTTCCTGCCTTCGGTGTTCTCACTGGACTCGGTGCCAGCACTATGAATCCACTGCCCCGGGCAGCCATTTTTAAATTATCTTTCTTTCTTTCTCTCTTCCTTTCTTTTATTTTTATTGTACAGGACAGAGAGAACTTGAGAGAAGAGGGGGAGACAGAAAGGGAGAGAGAAAGAGAGACACCTGCAGCCCCGCTTCACCGCTTGTGAAGTGTCTCTCTGCAGATATGAAGCTGGGGGCTTGAACCCTGATCCTTGCAGTTAGTACTGTGTGCATTTAACTGGGTGTGCCGGCACCTGGCCTCTTGTTCTTTTTTATCTGATATAGCAGGTAGCAAATGAGAGCAGAACTGGAGACAGAGGGAGACACACACACACAGAGAGGGAGAGAGATGTAGGCCTGTTCTACTGCTAGCAAAGCTAGCAAAGCTTCCCCCCTGCAGACGGGAAGAGGGGGCTCAAACTGGGACCTTGAGCACGGTACTGTGTACGCTCAGCCAAGCGCACCCCTGGCTGGCCTCATGTTTTCTTTTAACATCCCTTTGGTTTGTGCCACCTGAGACAGTCTGAAGGAGAGAAACTCCAGGGCAGAACCCAGAGCTCGCACGTCCTGGATGCATGGAGCTGGCGGCCCCAGGTACTGTGCGGGACCCCTGCTCAGACACACTGCAGACCCTCTCCATAGCTCCAGCACTGCTGGCAGCATCCCCTCACGCTGAGTTCATGGGGGCCTTTCTCCAGGGAAGAGCGTGGGAGGTGGAGGCCAGCTGAGCCAGCGTGTCCCCAGACCAGCGTGACTGAGTCCCGATGTCACGTGGTGGCCTTGTGCTGTCCACATTCCCCAGTGGGCAGGTCACATCCCGGGCCCCGTGTGGGCATCTGTCCAGGGGGACGCCCAGCAGTACTCAGAGGCTCTGCCCTCCAAGAGACAGATGGCTTCCCGTCGGCCCACTCTCCCCGCCATGACCCGGGTGCTGGGCGCCCACTGCGGAGGGCCAGGCTTGCCAGGGGTCTGGAGATCAGGGCTCTTGACAGACACACCTGCCTCATGCTTTGCAAAGCACCTAGTCCCCAGGGTAAGCGACTGACCCAGGAGGGAGTCACATGAGGACAAAGGAGTACAGGCCACTCAGAGGCCTCCCGAGAGAAAGGTCTCTCCGAGGAAGAGAGAAGGCGGGTTGACTGGGGCCTGGCCCTGGCCACTTCTGCTTTTCTTGTTTCCCTTTTAAGTCTGGAAAACAAGTAGAATAAACATTTTCATGGAGACTTCCCTTACTCAGGAGGGCTTCAAGGACTCTCTCTTCTTGCCAGAGGGATTTGGAATCTCCATTCTCTGAAACCTGATTTTTTTCTCTTTTGCCTCCAGGGTGATCACTGGGGACTCAGTGCCTGCACTACAAACCCACTGCTCCTGGAGGCCATTTTTCCCCATTTTATTGGATAGAGAGAGAGAAACTGAGAGACTAGGGGGAGATAGAGAAGGTGAGAGAAATAGACACCTGCAGACTTGCTTCTCCACTTGTGAAGAGACCCCCCCCCTGCAGGTGGGGAGTCAGGGGCTCGAACCCAGAGCCTTGCACAAGTCCTTTGCTACACATTATGTAAGTTCAGTCAGGTGTGCCACTGCCCACCCCTGACAGCAGAATTTTTTTTCCATTTTTTTCTATTTTGACTTGATTGGACAGAGAGGAATAGAGAGGACAGGGGAGAAAGAGAGAGGAAAAGAAAGAGAGACACCTTCAGACCTGCATCACTCTCATGAAGCGTTTCCCCTGCAGGTGGGGAGCCGGGGCTCGAACCAGGATCCTTGCACTTCATACTGTGTGCGCTTAACACGGCGAGCTACCACCGGGCCCCGTTTTTTTTCCTTTTCTTTCCTTTTTTTTTTTTTTTTTTACTTGAAAGAGACAGAGAGATGTTGAGAAGGGAGGGTGAGCAAAGAGGAAGAGAGACAGACAGACACCTGCAGCCCTGCGTCACCATTCATGAAGCTTCCTCCCTGCAGGTGGGGAGCCTGGGCTTGAACTTGGGCCCCTGCTCATGGAAATGCATGTGCCCAAGCAGGTGGGCCGCCACCTAGCCCACAGACTTGTTTTATTTTACTTTAGACATTTTATGCCCACAGTTTCTCTGAGTCTCTTTTTTTTTTCTAGAAGGTGTAGAATGTTCTAGGCTGTGGGTGCTTGGCCACACGGCACTGGGTCCCAGAGTCGCCTTTGTCAACACCCAGAGGAGAAGTACTGGGGGCAGGGAGTGGGGTGCGGTGCAGTGCACTAGAAGGCAGACAGAGGCACCCCGGGCTCCAGTCCTGCTTTCAAAGAGAATTCTGGGGGGGCAGGTGGTGGCGCGCCTGGTTAAGTGCACATGTCACAGTGTGCTCGGACCCGGGTTCAAGTCGCTGGTCCCACCTGCAAGGGGGGGGCTTAAGAGTAGTGGAGCAGGGCTGCAGGTATCTCTCTGATTCTCTTGCTCTCTGTCTCTCCCCCAATTTCTCTCTGCCTTTAGCCAATAATAAATAAATAAAAACATTGATTTTTAAAAAGAGATGATTCTGTACACGTGACAGATGAGGGTGGGGCAGGTGTCTGCACGGGGCCAAGTGGACTCAGAAATGACGTTTTGCATCCCGTTCCCCCCAAGTAGAATCAGGTTCCCAGCAGCTGTGCCTCCAACCCCAGCCAGACTCCCAATAGACACAGAATAGTCAGGGGCCCCCACCCCTTCCCACCTGCCTCGTTACTGGGGCCACACACTGTGACATCCACCTGAGACCTGTCCTCATGTAGCTCAGGGCTGGGGGGTGTCCTGCCTACCTGCCAGCCACCTGGATATAAATGCAAGTTTGTCGGGTTGCATCGTGGGGCAGAGAGAAGAGACCAGGAACTCGTGGCGGAGCGGAACGCAAATCTTTATTCACGCGGACGCCCCAGAGTTGGGTGTGAGCACAGCGGTTCAGGCCACGTGGGGCTAGCAAAATGGCCGCCTCCCGCTATGCCCACCAGCCCCTTCTCCGGGTCGGGTCACGGGAGAGAAAAGAGCAAAGAGAGCGAAAGTGGAAACAGGAGCGGCTTTTATGGGAGGATTCCGGAAGTGGCGAGTCAGGACGGGGGCTTGGCTAGAAAAGGGGATGGAGAGAGGCACAAGGCATGCTGGGAAGGTGGAAGCGTCCTTAGCAACTGTTGCGATGGTTTTAACTGAATTAGCAATACCCTGAGGGGATAACGTGGTGGAGTTCTGTAAATAATACTTGCATGGAAATACAGTGTTTTGTGGGCCTGCCAATGTTCAACCACATCTGCACAATTTCCCAACACAAGTTCATGCAGGAGACAGGCGTGCCCGCTCTCCCCTCACCCCTACCTACCTACCCCCAGCTGACTGGTCATTTGGGAGCCGCCCTTTCTTGAAAGAAAAGCAACTTGGCAAATGGCAGAGAGAGGCCTGGAAGCACTGAGGTGTGCCACAGCTGCTCCTTCCAGGAAAGACAGCAGGGAGAGAAGGGGGCAGCAGAGGTGGGGCTGAGGGATGGTTCTGGAACAGCTGGGGAGAGAGGGAGTCTACAACTTCTGTAGAACCATCTGGAAAGGAAGACCCTTCTCTGGCAGGGGTGCCCACAGTTTGGTGCGGACCCCATCGCTGGGGCAGCTGGGCTGGTGGCCCCACCCTGAGCGAGCATCTGCTGTGCCACTGAGCTGCCTTGTCAGTGGGGGAAGCCACCCTGTCTCTGCGCCATCATCCCTGGTGGGTGCGGACTCACGTGTCACACGAGAAGCCTCTGGCCCCAAAGTCAGGACAGAGCTGGGAGTCCTGGGGAAAGCCCCTGCCCCAGGTGACCCTGCCCCGCCACACACTCAGCTTCCCAGCAGCCCCTGAACAGGCCAGCACACAGCTCTCACGGCAGAGAGATGCCCTGGTTCCTTTAGACGTGCACAGGGCAGACTTGGAGGCGGGAGTGGGTGGGGGGCTGATGCCAGCCCTGGGAGCAAACGGTGGAGAACACAGAATGCCCCCACCGCCACAAGCTCACACTGACTCCCATCATCCCTGCTAACAGTGACCCCGGGATGAGCAGACCAAACAGAGCACTGGACCAGGAGCCCAGGGCCAAAGGAGGCTGAGGGTGGGGGGGCTTCCATGACATCGTGTTCTCATTCTCGGTCTACGTGCGCTGCACTGACAAGAGCAGCACTGCTCTTGTTAAAAGAATGAGCTCTGGTGGTCAAGGACGAGTGGGGGGTGGTCTGCCTGGGGCTCCTTGGACCCTGCTGCATGCTAGCTCTGCACTTCCGCTCTCTCTCCGTTTGAGGCAAGTCGATCCGGGCTCCCTTTGATCTTTCTCTCTCCCTGGGGCCTGAGGACAGCGGTAATGACAAGGGTTACATGGAGCTGGTCCTGGGGGAGGGACATGTGTGGACCTCAGACTAAGGCCACCATGAGTGCCCTGGTAAGGAGTGAGAGAGACATCATGTCTGTGTCTACCTCAGCACCCTGTACCGCCCACGGCCTCCACTGGGCACCTTGCTGTCTCTCTCTGCTTTGTCACAGCAAAGCTCTCTGTGACCCCCCCCCCATTTCTGCTTAAGCATAGAAGGGACTGCAGGCCAACGCCACAGCTCACCGGGAGGGTAGCCTGCTTTTCTCTGCACAGTTTACGCCTGTGCCTGGCCCAGAGCACTAAGGACAACTTCAGTACTGTGGTCTCTGTCTCTCTGTCTCTCTGTCTCTCTTTCTCTCTCTCTCTCCCCCCCAACTTTCTACCTAAAGAAGTCAGCCGACAGTGACGAAACCCTAGAATGATGACAAGAAAATGCAGAGGAGGCCAGGTCGTGGTCCACCCAGTTAAGGGCACATTAGTACCAAGTTCAAAGACATGGGTTTGAGCCCCGACTCTCCACCTTCAGGAGAAACACTTTACAAAGGGGAAGCAAGTCTGCTGGCATCTCTTTTCTCTAGCTCCTCCTCTCCCAATTCCTCTCTATTCCATCTAATAAAAATCAGAAAGAAAAAAAATGTTTGAAGACAATGAGGGAATGTTTATATAGTCTCTGTGGGTGATACACCAGGGCCAGCTGCAGAGGGGCATCAGAGAGCAGGCAGGACAGACCCTGGGGTGGAGGTCCCTGAAGCCCAGCACCGACACCCCCAGGCCCAGCCCGGCACAGCCACGTCCCCTGGCATTTTCTTTGACCATCTCATCAGACTGGGCTGGACCCACCAACCGCTGCTCCCTGAGCAGCAGCCTGGAACCTGGACAAGTCCATCCTCACTGCCATGGGACTTTTGACCCAAGACTCCTCTCCTTCCCAAGAAAACCCTCCCTACCACCTCAGAAGATAGGTGGCTTGACCCATTCTCCAGTAGCTCACACCTGAGTACGTTTTTGCTTTTTTTCACTCGCTGTTCGTTCCTTGTCTCTGGAGTCCTGGCTTTCAGATGTTGAACATGGAACCTTGGCTTTGAGAAGCACAAGCACAAAGAGGGCTTATTCAGAAACAAAACGATAGAAGAGGAGGGAGGGAGGAAGGAGGGGTGCATGTGTGCGCAGTGGCTCCCTCACACCTTCTCACATCTGACCGAGGACCCTCTTGGTGTCACTGGAGGGGCAGCGTCACTGCCAGCAGGACCTGCAGGCATGTGGGGGTCCTGTCTGCAGATGTGCATGGGTAGGGGTGCGGGTTATCTAGCTTCTTCTTGACAAAAGGTCAGGAGGGCTGTGAGTATTCCTGATTCCTGCTCTCAGAGGAGGGTGGAGAGGGAGAGACCCCAGCAACCCTGAGCCATCAGCCACCATGACGATGGGTCTGAGGGGAGACGCTTGGCTCTCCCAGGGTCTGTGTCCCCCCTTGTCTGTCTTTGAGTTGCTGACACGCTCTATCACCTGCTGCCACGGTTCCTGGTGCCCTGGCGCCTGAGTTTAGGAGCTGAGCAGGGAGCTCAGACCAGTGGCCAGGAAGGGCCTCCCCTTCCCCAGGAGAATTCGAGAAGCTCAACTCCAAGAGCCCACATCCTACCAGAGGTGATGCTGAATTGCTGGAGGGAAATTCTGCGATGTCATTTCCACAGACTTGCTCTCAGATGGTGGGAAACGGACTATGCAGTCTCCCCCTGCCCGGTTATTCCAGTGTGACCCGCACAGGGGGCTGGTGCATGTCTAAGCTAAACCCCTGCACCCTTAGCTGCTGGCTTCCTTCAACTTTGGATGAAAACAACATGTTGTTTTTGAGAAAGAAAGAGAAAAAAAAAAAAAGCACAATCTTAACTGCACAATAAAAGGGAAAATTTCCCAGAGAGCAAAGCGGTCTTCAACTCTGGCTCTCCCTGTGGTCACTGAGCCCAGGAAGCAGGGTGACCAGCCCCACAGCAGCTGTGATGGATGAGGCCTTCTGGGCAGATGGAGTTTCTCAGGAAGCAATTTTTTACAGAGACCCTGATATGCTCTAGGCACCAGCAGGCAGGAGACCACCCCCACCCCACCCCCCCGGCCAGAAACCTCTGTGCCTTTCTCCTCTCTCTCTTGTTCCCTCTTGAAGATGTGCAGCCCCAGCCTGGGGAAGGCCCGGGGCTCTCACGGGTGCTCCCTTCTGGGAGTGCTCGGCCCTGTCTTTCTCCGTGGTTTATGTTTCCAGCCAAACCTGGACCGGGCTGGCTGACTCTTCGGGGATGGGGAGGAGTTGCAGGGCTGTTCACGCCTTAGCAATAATCCTGCAATATATTACGGAGAAAGTACAAAAACATATGCTTGGGAGGCGGGCTCCTGGGCTGGCTCATTCATCACGGGTCCAGCCCACACCCCTGGGGACGCCCGCTGGCCACCGGGTCCTTTCCAAGGCCAGACTTTCCCACACTTGTCTGCTGCAGCCCTTGGTGCAGAGCCAGCCCAGACCAGCCCCTATTTTTGGCTCCATGGCAGGGAGAGGAAATTGCCTGATCCAGGGAGGAGCACCAAGGGCTTCAGCACAGTTGACATAAAGGAAAAACAGTTTCCCAAGTCAGAGCGCACATGCACTTTGGGGGGCAGGGAGGGGAGAGTTAGGCATAAGGAAGGAAATTCTGCCCCTGACGAATGGAACAAGTTTCACTGCAGAGAGTGGGGGTGGAGAGAAACATTGTTCTGAGGAAACCAAGATTCCCAGAAACACTGCGGCACTGGTGGACATCCTGGCTCTGTGTCCCCTGGGCCTGGGAAGGGGGGGGGGGCTGGGGGCCTCCGCACGGCCATTTGTTTGGGACAATACACAGGACCATCTGATGCTCACAGCAGTGACCACCCGCCCTTTCTTGCCTTCCTCCACGGAAGGATTAAATCGCTCTCAAGGGGGAGGAAAAACAGCAACTATTTCAGAGAAACAACATCACATTGGATATTTATTTTCAGATGAAGTGAAAAGTCTTCGGAGGAGTGGAATGAAACGGCCCTGGGCCTAGAACATTCTTCAGACGTGAGAGCATCAGTCTCCTCAAGACGGTGGGTGCGGCAGACAGAGCTCACGTGGGTGGGCCAAACATCTGTGTGTGACATCTAAAGGGTGGCACTCCATGGGGCTTCGGGGTCCTTCCATCTGAAGCCTTGGAGCTATGTTAGGCTGTATTCGGCGAGGCTGAGTGTGCGCGACGGATCCTGTGAGGTGTCCTTCAGTCACCTCCGTGGGTAACCCAAGCGGCAGCTCACAGGACACGGCACGTGCTCTGCCGTGCGCACCACCCAGATTCCCTCCGGGCTGGGAAGGGTTTGGCTTCTGGAGCCATGCCGCTTTCTCTTTCTCACATTTTCTCCATGTCTCCATACGAAAACATCCTCCGTCCGGGAGGCTAGCTGAGCGCACGTGTCACTGTGTCTGGGAGCAGGGTTCAAGCCCCAGTCGTTCATGTTTTCAGTTAGTTGTATTCTACACACTAGGGAGCACACACTGTAGTTGTTCTTAATGCTGCTACTCAGGCCTTTCAGCACAGCTGCCTCCAGTTCCACCCAGTTTGTCCAGAACGACACAGTATCACCTTTTATAATGGCAGGGCACTAATCCAGTGGCTATATGGCTCACAATGTCTTTATTTATCTATCTATTTATTTACTTTTTATTTTGCCTCCAGGGTTACTGCTGGGGCTCGGTGCCTGCGCTACAAATCCACTGCTCCTGGAGGCTATTTTTCCCATTTTGTTTCTTTTGTTGTTGTGATTGTTGTAGTTGTTATTGTTGTCATAGCTGTTGTTGTTGTTGTTGGATAGGACAGAGAGAAATGGAGAGAGGAGGGGAAGACAGAGAGGGGGAGAGAAAGACAGACACCTGCAGACCTGCTTCACCGCCTGTGAAGAGACTCCCCTGCAGGTGGGGAGCCGGGGGCTCGAACTGGGATCCTTACACTGACCCTCGCACTTTGCGCCACATGCACTTAACCTGCTGCACTACCGCCAGACTCCCTGTATTTATTTATTTATTTATTTATTCCCTTTTGTTGCCCTTGTTGTTTTATTGTTGTAGTTATTATTGTTGTTGTCGTTGTTGGATAGGACAGAGAGAAATGGAGAGAGGAGGGGAAGACAGAGAGGGGGAGAGAAAGACAGACACCTGCAGACCTGCTTCACCGCCTGTGAAGCGACTCCCCTGCAGGTGGGGAGCCGGGGGCTCGAACCAGGATCCTGACGCCGGTCCTTGAGCTTAGCGCCACCTGCGCTTAACCCGCTGCGCCACCGCCCGACTCCCCCTGTTTTTATTTTTTAATTGGTTACTTAATAGTGGTCTATGAAGCCATAAGCTCACAGGACTATAGTTACATGCATACCCACCACCAACGTTCCAGGTGACTCCAGCCCCCAACAAGAACAACCATAGCTCCTTTTTGTTATTTTATTATTATTTAAAATATTTTTATTATTTATCTTGTATTGGGAGAGTAATTATTTACAGTGCAGCTGTTGACACATGGGTAAAATTTGTCATGTCACCATGATAAATGTCTCCAAAACACTCTCCCACCTAGCTAGGTCTTTTCCCACCATTATACACCAGGACTCCGAAATACTTAGAGTCAGGTCGGCTGTCTCCTCAAACCCCTCCTCCTCCTCATTATCCTGCCTCCCCTTCTTCCATCTCTTCCTCCTGTTTCTCTCCTCTTTTTTTTTCTTCCTCTTTCTCCTCTTTCCCTTTCTTCAAAGGCTCTGGCCATGGAGGAATTGTGGCCAAAATCAAAGTGTCTTAGAGAGTGACTGCACCAGGTTCCTGCTGGAACTGGGGTTTGCTATCTTTTATTTATATTTTGTAAGGATACATTTATTCAGGGAACAAGCTCCAAGGCTCAGCCAGGCCTGGGGGGAGGCCATCAGAACGGGAGGGGCCGGTTCTGCTCCCGAGACTTTCAGGACCGAGTCAGGTAAAGCTGGTTCTCTGTCTGTGTGATGCCATGGGAGTCTGCTGCCTGGGTCCCTGGGGCATTCCTGGGTGTTTGGCGGTTTGCTTATTGAAGAGGCCGACTAGACTTCTGGGGGTGTTGCTGGCCATGGCCCTGGGGAGTGAAGGTAGGAGGATTTCTGCATTTCTTTGCTCCTGTAGATCTGCTGATCATGAAGCCACGCCCTGGGGAGTGTGGGCTGAGACTGGGGTTACCTGGCTGTGGCAGTTTACACCTCTCTGCAAGCGCCCTGGAAGCTGATCCTGGAGTCCAGGAATTCGAAGATTCTGATTGCTGTTCTTTGGGGGCAAGTGTTGGGTGCACATGTCGCCATGTCCAAGGACCCAGGTTCAAGCCTATAGCCCCCACGTGCAAAAGGAAAGCTTCACAGAAAGTAGGGCAGTGCCACACATCTCTCCCTCTCTCTCCTATCTCTCCATCCTCTCTCAATTAATCTCTGTCCTATCAAATAAAAGGATAAAGAAAAGAACAAGGGAGAAACGGCCTCTCGACGTGATGGGTTTGTCATACATGCATGAAGTCCAAGAGATAGTCCTGGTGGAAAAAAAAAAAAAAAACAAATAACACCAGAATGTTACTCCTTAGTTTTCTAAGGAACTGTCTGTGTACTTTATCAAAACATTGATTCACTTATTGTGATAGGAGAGGCCAGGCTCATCCCATCTGGTTATGCACTCTCATTACAGTGCTCAAGGAACCAGGTTCAAGCCCCTGGTCTCCAACTGCAGGGAAAAAGCTTCAAGAGTGTTGAAACAGTACTGCAGGTGTCTCTTAGTCTCTCTCACTTTCTATCTCCCCCTCCCCCTCTCAATTTCTCTCTGTCTCTAACCAATCATAAATAAATAAATACAATTCTATAGCTAGAAAGAAGTGAAGCTTGTGATAAGAGATCAGAGCTCTGCTCAGCTCGGACTTATGGCGGTGCCGGAC
>NC_080175.1:1364995-1402495 GCF_950295315.1 Erinaceus europaeus
TGTGAATGAGTGTGTGTGTGAGTGTACTGTGAGTGTGTGTGTGTGTGAATGAGTGTGTGAGTGTGAGTGTGTGAGTGTGTGTGACTGTGAGTGAATGAGTGAGAGTGAGTGAGAGTGAATGTGTGTTGCCAGTTAATGATCCCAGGCTGACTTCCTCAGATGGAAAGGGAGAAGCAGAAAGTGAGGGCCGATGGTAGGAGGGTGGGTTGAAGGCAGGGCGGCAGGGAAGCCTCCTCCAAGGTGGCCGGCACCCACATTCTGCACCGCAAAGCAGGCCTGCCGGCAGACCAGCTGAGCTGCCATGCAGCCCGAAGTCTATTTTAAATATTTTGTGATGTTGTCTGTGGTGTTGTTTCTTGAACCGCATGCGTCTAGAACGTATGAGTTTAGTTGAAGCATTTTAATGTCTATTTATTAATTTAGTTGCTAGGAGAGGGAA
Organism: Erinaceus europaeus; assembly: GCF_950295315.1. NCBI lineage: Eukaryota > Metazoa > Chordata > Mammalia > Eulipotyphla > Erinaceidae > Erinaceus > Erinaceus europaeus. The sequence goes on from NC_080175.1 coordinate 1,365,435, forward strand.
GGAGGGGGTCAGAGCATCACTCAGCTCTGGCATAAGGTGGTGTCAGAGATTGAACCTCGGACGTGTGGGCCTCAAGCTTAGCGTCTGGCTAGCTACTTCTCTCAGGCTCCCCGGCTCTGGGGTTTAATTTCTCATATTGATCGCCTATGACATTGTTTAACGGGCTCACTCGCTCAGGAAGCATGTTTTGGCGACTTCTTAACATTTTCAATGTGGGCAGCTATGTTAACTGCAAATAGAAGCAGCTCTATTCTTCTGAGTGTTATAGATTTTTCTTTTTCTTGCTTGACTGCTCTGTTGAACTGAAGTGATAGAAACATGCTGCCACTTTTTACCGTCTGGGAGGGAAAGCACTCACCACCACGCCATTAAGTGGGATAGCACACCTGAAACAGATAAGCATCGCCATGTCAGCTGCACTTCAGTGAAAACTGGACTGGAAGGCAGGTGCGGCTTAGTCAAAGGTGCCTTTTTCCAGGGTGAGCGAGCGAGCGAGCGCCGCACTTTGAGCTCGGTGGGCTGTGTCCTTGTCTCCTCTCATACGTTCTGGTGAAATTCCTCAGATGCCCCTCTCTGCGCCTAATGAAATGAGTGTAGGCTTTCTCTCTACTTCAGTGTGTCATGTCACAGTGACTTCCTTCCTCCCTTCCTCCCTTCCTCCCTTCCTTCCTCCCTTCCTTCCTGTCTTTCTTTCTTCCTTCCTTCCTCCCTTCCTCCCTTCCTCCCTTCCTTCCTCCCTTCCTTCCTGTCTTTCTTCCTTCCTTCCTTCCTTCCTTCCTTCCTTCCTTCCTTCCTTCCTTCCTTCCTTCCTTCCTTTCTTTCTTTCTTTCTTTCTTTCTTTCTTTCTTTCTTTCTTTCTTTCTTTCTTCTTCCTGCTTCTTCCTAGAGGCTGGAACCGGGGATCCTCGCGAGTCCTTATGCTCCATACTCTGCTGCACTTAACCTGGTGAGCCACCACCTGGGGGGGCGGGGGGCTGCATTGCTTTTTATTCTTTTGTCTTACCAAGTTTCCATCTTCTTTATTACTATTTTTTGATTAAAAGTTCAATCTTTCTATTTCTATTTTCATGTTACCCCTTGGTAGTGATGGTTCTCTTTTCGGTGTGTGTCCTTATTGGTTAGTCACGGCACTAAACTGTACTTTTAGCCCACCATTACCTGTCACACATTCACTTCGTACCAAGTCATAAAATATAAACCTCTTCCGTGACTTTTCCACCTGGGCTTGCAGGGCACTACCGGCACTGCTCCCTCCATCCCCGGTTTTATTACTGTGCATGTTAGAGAGGCCACGGCACGCCATCCGCCATCCGTCTGCTACGTAGAGGTGAAGACAGTCAGCACTTTTCATATTTACTCCGTATTTGCCGCCTGCAGCCCGCTCTTCCCTCTCTGTGTGGGCCTGCTTTGGTCTGAGATCATCACATTCCCGAAGGTCCGCCTCGTCATCTAGCACAGGGCACGCAGGACGCCGGTGGGTGAATTCCTTTGATTCTCATTTCTCTGAAAATGTCTCCTTTCCTCTCTCCTTTGAAGGGTACTTCCAGTGGCTGTGAAGTAAGTGATTGACAGTGCTAATTCCTCACTATTTTAAGATCGTCTTCCCTTTTGGCCTTGCTTGTTCATTTCTTTTGTTTCTGATGCTTAGTCAATAAGGCTTCGTTATCATTCTCTGTAAATTCAGTGTCCTGTTTCCCTCTGACTGCTCTCTGAAGTTCCCTTTTATCTCTCCTTCTGTGCCTTCTTTTCCTTTTTTCTTTCTTCCTATCTTCCTTTCTCTCTTTTTTCTGTCTCCCTTTACTTTCCTTTTGTTGCCTTTTTTTTTTTTATTGTTGTTGTAGTTATTATTTGTGCTATTGATGTCACCGTTGGATAGGACAGAGAGAAATGGAGAGAGGAGGGGAAGACAGAGAGGGGGAGAGAAAGACAGACACCTGCAGACCTGCTTCACCGCCTGGGAAGCGTCCCCCCTGCAGGTGGGGAGCCGGGGGCTCGAACCGGGATCCTTACGCTGGTCCTGGTGCTTTGCGCCATGTGCGCTTAACCCGCTGCGCCCCCGCCCGACCCCCTTCTTTCTTTCTTTTTCTCTCTTTTTCTTCTTTTCCTCTTTCATTTTTTTCTGTCCTTTCTTTCTGTTCCCTTTCTTTCTCATTCTCTCTTCCTCTCTTCTTTCTGTCTTTCTCTCTTCCTTCCTTCCTTCCTTCCTTCCTTTCTATTTGAGTAGTGACACTATGTACATGAACATGGATCTCTCTTTGTCCTCCTGCTGGAGAACTATCGGGCCTCTTAGCTCTGTGGATCAGTGCCTTCCAGGCAACGTGGGCAGAGCTCACCCATTATTCCCAATATCTTTCCCCGTTCCCTCACCTGTTTGATTTTTCTTCCCTGGTGAGAATAACGCCATGTGTGTATTGCATATAGCAGCCCATTGCATTATGGTTGTATAGTGAAAGGTCTATTATATTGTTTATTATTTTCCACCAAGTCCGCTTATTAACAACAAAAGTCTGTCTCTGTCAGTGTCTGTCTTCTCGCCTATAGACTCTTCCCTCACCATTGAGCCAGCCTGTGAATCCCTTTTAGTGCACTTCTCACTACATACTTTGCTCCTCTGTCTTAGGATTTGCTTTCGGTATATTCATGTAGTGATATTATTTCTCTGCTAAAATGCCTCCTCTGCTCAGAGAGAGAGAGATAGAGAGAGAGAGAGAGAGAGAGAGAGAGAGAGAGAGAGACCCCCAAGCACTCAGGGCTGCAGACAGACCCCAACACTCAGGGCTGCAAACCAGGAGAGCCTGCGAGAAGGCTCAGAGACATTCCTGTCTAAATGGCTTTTTGCAGACTTTCCCGTGGAGGGTGTGTTCAGTGTGTGTGTGTGAGTGTGAGTGTGTGTGCGAGTGTGAGTGTATGTGGGGGGTGGGTGTGTTAGTGAGCGTGAGTGTGTGAGACAGTGTGTGAGTGTTGGTGTGTGTGTGAGTGTGTTTGTGAGTGTGATTGTGTGTGAGTGTGTGAGTGTTTGTGTGAGTGTGTGTGAGTGTGTGTGAGTGTGTGTGTGAGTATGAGTGTGTGTGTGTGAGTGTGAGTGTGTGTGTGAGTATGAGTGTGTGTGAGTGTGAGAGTGTGTGAGTGTTGGTGTGTGTGAGTGTGTGTGTGAGTGAGTGTGTGTGTGATTGTATGTGTGTGTGTGTGAGAGAGAGAGAGAGAGGGAGAGAGTGAGTGTGATATGTGGAGAATGGGGTGTCTTGCAGAGGAGAGCAGGGTGAAGGGTGGCACATGGCTTTGGCCCCAGCAGTGACCCATCCTGGGATCTCTGGGACGATGGCCACCCCGGGTAGGTGGGGGTGGCTGTCTGTGCCAGGCTCTCACGTGGTTCCCCAAGCTCCATGTCCCCAGCACACGGCTGCCTGGATAGACGTCCAGGGTGGTGGGGCTCTGGGGCCGATGGCGGCTGAGCGGAGCTCGCCCAGGCTGTCCTACAGCGAGATGACCCCCCCCCCACCCCTCACACACGGCTGGTCAGGTGTGTGCTGCTCATATAGCTTCAGCTTGGCCAGCCATCAACATCACCGTCCTGGGACAACAATTGATGTCAGTTCCACTGTGCTATTTCCTGGATGCCAGGGCCTATACTCAGCTCCGGGCAGATGGCCACTTAGTGAGGGACCCAGAAAACCATATTTTAAGGAGCAGAACAGCTGCTCGGCCTGTCAAAATAAAGCCAACGGAGCTATGTGGGGACAACAGGCGGTGCTGTGGAAGTGGACGGGGACATGTAAGTGCTAGCCTGGGCAGAGAGTCCAGGACAACGTGGCTGGGACAGAGGCACCGAGCAAGGCTCCTCAGATCACCTGGGTCCCGGGGATCAGGCTGGAGGGACTGCACGTGGACGGGGAGCTGAGAGCCAGTACAGAACATCTTCAGGGTGACGTCCAGAGGTTGAAGTACATATTCTCTCTCTCTTTACTTATTTTATTTATTTTTCATTGTCACCTGGGTTATCTCTAGGGCTAAGCTCCAGCACTATGAAAACCTCCACTCCCAGTGGCCACATTTTTTTTCTCTCTGATTTTTACTAGATAAGACAGAGAGAAATTAGGGAGAGTGAGGAGATAGAGGAAAGGAGAGAAAGATAGACACCTGAAGACTTGCTTCTCCACTCATGAAGCTGACCCCCTATAGGTGGGGAGCGGAGGCTTGAACCTGGGTCCTTGCGCTTGGCAATATGTGTGCTTAAATGGTGCGCCTCTTCCAGCCCCTATTTCAGCCCAGGATCAGAGTCCAAGTTAGCACCTGGCTGAGTCTGGTTCTGACCTATGGGGATCAGCTGAGAATGAGAGTTGGCTTCCCACCTGCAAAGACCTGTCCCTCTCCTGGTTCCTGACTATCTCAAAATCTACTGGCCCCTCCTCCCACTGTGTCTTGTCGGGGTCAGGAAGTCAGGTCCTGGGTCTGGTCTGCCCCCCTATGGGGCATTTGTGGGTCCAGACCACACCCCTGACCTTGGTTTGGCATCTCCACGCAGCTGGGACTGCTGGCCCAATCCTCCATCCGGGAACCTGCTCCCATAAAGGGGAGCCTCTGAGAGCTGCTGCCTCCCTTTTTCTTTGCTGCTCTTCCTCCCCCCTCCTCCTCCTCCTCCTTCTTCTTCTTCTCTCTCTCTCTCTCTCTCTCTCTCTGTCTCTCTCTCCCTCTCTCTCTGGCATGCACAAGACTGTGCTTTATTACTTTTTCATTTTTTGTTTGGTTTTCCTCCAGGGTTATTGCTGGAGATCAGCACTACAAATCCACTGCTCTCGGCGGTCATTTTTTTCCATTTTGTTGGATAAGACAGAAAGAAATTGAGAGAAGAGGGGGAGACAGCGAGGGAGAGACTGGCAGAGGCAGTTAGCACAATGGTTCTGCAAAGAGACTCTCCTACCTGAGGCTCTGAAGGCCCAGGTTCAACTTCCCTCACCACCAGGAGCCAGAGCTGAGCAGTACTCTGGGAAAAGGAAAAGGAAAAAGGGGAGGAAGGCCTGCAGCCCTGCTTCACTGCACGGGAAGCATCCCCTCCTGCATGTGGGGAGCCCTGCCCTGCCCTGACTGTGGCCCTGGGCCCCTTCTAGCTGAAGCTGGTCAGGTAACTAACTCCTCTCCCTGTCAGCACTCACTGTGGGAGTGCTCTCCGCTGTGGTCTGGTCCCTGCTTAGTGACCGACTGACCAGCACGGCTAGTGCAGCCCAAGCCCACCCTCCCTCGGGGCTGCCTTTCCTCCTCTGGCTTCAAACTTTTGTGCATTTTTCTCATACTTGCAAGAAGGCTGAGCTCTGACTTGTGGTGGTGCAGGGGACTGAACCTGGGACCTTGGAGCCTCAGACAGGAAAATCTGTTTGCATAACCATATGATCTCCCCCTCTTTAACTTGCTTCTAAATGGTGCCTGGTGTTATATGTCTTTGCTTCTCAACCTCAAGAAGTCTCCTTTAAACCTCTCTCCTAAAATTTCTCTGAAATTTTTTAATGAATGGGAAAATAGACCCTTTTTTTTTTTTAAAAAAAAAATCTATCTTGGATAGAAACAGAGGGAAATTGAGAGGAGGGAGGAGGAGGAAGAGAGGGAAAGAGACAGAGACGCCTGCAGCCCTGCTTCACCACTTGTGAAGCTTCCCCACTGTAGGTGGGGGCCAGGGGCTGTGCACTTAAGCAGGTGTGCCACCACTGGGCCCCTGAAAAATAGATCCCTGAGCAGTAAGAACACCGAAACACAAGAAAAATGTCCAGATGAGATGTCGCCACCATCAGCAACCTCTGGCCAGTGGAAGTGGCCCTTGGTGCTGGGTGACTTGCATCTCCTGGGAGTGAGGTGCCAGTGGGAGCATTTTCCTGCCTTCTGGCATTAGCTGCTTAGGCGTCCCCTGCCCAATTCCTGCCTGTGTGGGCTCATTTTCCTCCTTCCTTTAGGGCTCTTCAGAGTAATAAGCGTTAACTCCTTTAAGAGACAGAGGGCCAAGTGTTTTGCACTGGCCTGTCACTGTTTATAAATGTCATCTGGATTTATTTCTTTTATCGCACACAGTAAGCCAATCAGAGGGCTGAGGAGCCCCTAGGTGTGGACTCTGTCCTACTAACGGGCTGCCCTGACACTCGCAGTGAGAGTGAGGTCAGCGTGAGAGCTGAGTGTGGGGGCACTCTCGTGAGGACGCTTGGGGCCACTCAGAGACAGGACGCCTTTCCGTGTGGCCCCAATGGCAGGATGACAGGGACGAGAGCTGAATGCTGAGTTCTCCTGTGCCCACAGTCTCCTTGTTGAGTTATCTCTCTGTTGGGAGAACAGGAAACGCCTGATTCCACTAGTTCAAACCCCCGCCCCCCTTGAGCTTTACCTGGGCAAGGCCAGGCTGCTCCTCACCGACTGGGTCCAGCTGAGGTCCAGCTCCCTCTCAGGAAACTCCCAGGCTCTAAAAACACTGAGATGTTCCATTTGCACAAAGTGACCGAAACCCCAAGGGTCAGCACCAAACGGAAGAAAGGAAGCCACAGGACCATCTCATCTGTGGGTCCATGGATGGCAACAGTGGATGAGCAGAGAAGCAAAACGAGAACTGACCAGTGAGCGAGCGCTGACGGCAGGCCTGAAGTGACCAAAGGCGGGTGGGAGCCTGGGAAACCAAAACCGTGTCTAATGAAACAGCAGCTTCCTAAGTAGGAGACAGTGGACGTCTGAGCACTGCAGGGGCAGGTCCCTTACAAGGGCAGGCCCTGGGGTCTTGGTTCCAGGGTCTAAGTTCCAGGCCCCTGGTTCCAGGCCCCAGGCTCCAGGCTTCAGGCCCCATGCTCCAGGCTCCAGGCTGCAGGCTGCAGGCTCCAGGCTGCAGGCTCCAGGCTCCAGGATCCAGGCCCATTCCCCATGCTCCAGGCTCCAGGCTGCAGGCTGCAGGCTCCAGGCTGCAGGCTCCAGGCTCCAGGATCCAGGCCCATTCCCCAGGCTCCAGGCTCCAGGCTCCAGGCTCCAGGCCCCAGGCTCCAGGCTCCAGGCTCCAGGCTGCAGGCTGCAGGCTGCAGGCCCATTCCCCAGGTTCCAGGCTCCAGGCTCCAGGATCCAGGCCCATTCCCCAGGCTCCAGGCTCCAGGCTCCAGGCCCATTCCCCAGGTTCCAGGCTCCAGGCTCCAGGATCCAGGATCCAGGCCCATTCCCCAGGCTCCAGGCTCCAGGCTCCAGGCTCCAGGCTCCAGGCTCCAGGGTCCAGGCTCCAGGCTTCAGGCTTCAGGCCCCAGGCCCCAGGCCCCAGGCCCCAGGCCCATTCCCTAGGCTCCAGGCTCCAGGCTCCAGGCTTCAGGCTTCAGGCCCCAGGCCCCATGCCCCAGGCCCCAGGCTCCAGGCCCCAGGCCCCAGGCCCCAGGCCCCAGGCCCCAGGCCCCAGGCCCCAGGCCCCAGGCTCCAGGCTCCAGGCTCCAGGCTCCAGGCTTCAGGCTTCAGGCCCCAGGCCCATTCCCCAGGCTCCAGGCTCCAGGATCCAGGCCCCAGGCCCCAGGCCCCAGGCCCATTCCCTAGGCTCCAGGCCCCAGGCTCCAGGCTCCAGGCCCCAGGCCCCAGGCCCCAGGCCCCAGGCCCCATTCCCCAGGCTCCAGGCTCCAGGCCCCAGGCCCCAGGCTCTAGGATCCAGTATCCAGGTCCCAGGCCCCAGGCCCCAGGCCCATTCCCTAGGCTCCAGGCCCCAGGCTCCAGGCTCCAGGCCCCAGGCCCCAGGCCCCAGGCCCCATTCCCCAGGCTCCAGGCTCCAGGCTCCAGGCCCCAGGCCCCAGGCTCTAGGATCCAGTATCCAGGTCCCAGGCCCCAGGCCCCAGGCCCATTCCCTAGGCTCCAGGCCCCAGGCTCCAGGCTCCAGGCCCCAGGCCCCAGGCCCCAGGCCCCAGGCTCTAGGATCCAGTATCCAGGTCCCAGGCCCCAGGCCCCAGGCCCATTCCCTAGGCTCCAGGCCCCAGGCTCCAGGCTCCAGGCCCCAGGCTCCAGGCTCCAGGCCCCAGGCCCCAGGCTCTAGGATCCAGTATCCAGGTCCCAGGCCCCAGGCTCTAGGATCCAGTATCCAGGTCCCAGGCTCCAGGCCCCAGGCCCATTCCCTAGGCTCCAGGCCCCAGGCTCCAGGCTCCAGGCCCCAGGCCCCAGGCTCTAGGATCCAGTATCCAGGCCCCAGGCCCCAGGTCCCAGATTTCAGTCAGCTCTTGGTCTTGTCTGACCCTGGGGTCCAGTGTTACATTAGGGGACCCACTGTCCTGCTGACAGCACAAAGAAATCCCACGGAGAGGTTTAGAGGGACGTTGCCAAGGAGAAGTTCCCTTCCCAGATGGCAGAGGACCAAGTATAGAGGTGGTGGGCTTGGCTGACAGAGCCCAGCACCTTCTGGGGGCTCTCTCCTCCACCCAGAGACCTTCCTGTGACACAACAGGCTGAGAGTTCTGTGCCCTTGGAAAGAAGGGAAAGACCCCCCACACACACACACACACTGCTTGCTGTTTGGTTACTGGGGGTCCAGGAGTAGAGGTACCAGGGGGGGTGAATTCCTTTGGAAGTATTTGCCAAGCTCTGTATCCACTCTGAAGTTTGGGATTCTGGTAATGACTCTTGAAGAATCATTGGTATGTTTTGAGTATATGATTCTCAGAAAATGTGTCTTTGTTTCCTTACAGTTTATCTGTATTGATTCATTGTATATATATTAGAGAGAGAGAGAGAGCAAGCACCTCACTGGCACAGGCAAGGCAAGGTACAGAATGGAGCCTCAGGTGCGCAAGACTCCTGCTCCACCAGCAAGTGTGTCCACAGAGGCCAGAAACTCTCTTTGATTTGAACTCGATCCGAGGCACTTACACCTTTCTGCTTGTCCATGATGACGCCCCTCCTCAAGTTTGGGGACCTCGTGCTGGCTGGCTGGGAGGATGGAGATGGAAACGGCCTAAATGATCTGCGTGGAATGTCTTCCTGTCCAGCTGTGCTGTGGTCAGCACAATGGCTCTCTGTCTGGCCCCAAGTGCTAGGGACCAACTCGATCAGTAAAACAAGTCCTGGGAAGTAGAGGCCGGGACAGGGAACCCACGCCCTAGGAACTCCCCTGAGAGTCAGCTTTGGAGCAGCCTCCAAAGACTTGGAACGCCATCCCTGGCTCTGGTCCACGCTTCCCCAACCCTACTTCTCCTTCTCTTGTCAGAGAATTCTTTTGACACTGATCCCTAGTCAAGACTCAAAATTAAATTCTTGTGCATTATTGAGCTGACTCTCTTACTTATTGTTTTAAAAATCTGAGACCATTGAAGGCCCCAGAGCACTGCAGCAGCACCTCAAAGCCCTGCTCAAGTGCAAAGCTTGCTGGGAAGTGCAGGCTGGGGGATGGCTTCAGAGGGTTCTGGGAGCCAGGCTGTCAGTGGGTCTCTGAGGCCCTGACTCACGCTCCCTCCTGTCTCCTGCATGTGTCCCCAGGGCATCTGGCCGAATCCACAGACCCCATGGGAATCCTTCCCTCTCGTGAGTTCTGTCCCCCTGGCTGTTGCCTGGCCTGGGTCTGACTCTGTGTTGGGGTCCCGACCAGCCCCAGGCCCGGCCCCTGGGAGGGTCTGCCTGAACGCCTTCTGAACCCTCACTTGGCCTTTCATGCAGCTCTCCAATATGAAAAAGTGCAAATTTCCTGTTGGCTCGGATCAAGTCTAATTTTTTCCCCTCTCTGACTCCAAGACAAATGGAATGAGAACATTCAGGGTCTCCGAGACACCCGGGCTGCTGCTCATACATCAAGACGCCTCATCTGCTTCTCCCGGCCATGCTCTTTCTCCCTGTAAAATAATAGCCCAACTTGGCAACCGAACCCGGGATACAGTTCCTGGGAAATCTGTCAATTTTATGTCTAATTTTTATGGCTGGGATTTGGATCTTGCTGGATGAGAATGCAGCCTGCAGTCCCGGGAACTCCATTCGTCTCTCTGCTCGAGATCTCTCCTCCCGTCTCCCTCTGCGTGGCTCTCTGATTTTTCATTCCAGCTTGAACAGTACCTGCTTGAGTTTATAAATAAAGCTGACAGAGCCTGGTGATTCCCATTATGAATAAGGGCACACAGCTTCCTTTGCAAGTTCAGTGATGCAGCTTAACTCCAGTCTGTGCCCATCAGCCAGCCCCGCACAGACCCCTCCTGCTTGTAAAACAGTAATATTGATTCACAGAATTCTAAGATGGGGGGATAGGGTGGCATACCCGGTTGAGGACACATATTGAAATGTGCAAAGATCCATGCAAGGAACTGGGTTCGAGCCCCTATTCCCCAGCCGCAGGGTATCGCTTCACGAGCAGCAAAGCAGGTCTGCAGGTGTCTCTCTTTCTCTCTCCCTCTCTGTCTCCCCCTCACTCTCAATATCTCTCTGTCCTATCCAATAAAATGGAAAAATGGCCATCAGGAGCAGTGGATTCATAGTGCTGAAACCAACCTAGCCCTAGCAATAACCCTGGAGGCAGAAGAAGAAGAAGAAGAAGAAGAAGAAGAAGAAGAAGAAGAAGAAGAAGAAGAAGAAGGAGAAGGAGAAGGAGAAGGAGAAGGAGAAGGAGAAGGAGAAGAAGAAGAAGAAGAGGAGGAGGAGGAATGAAAAGAAAAGAAGAAAAGAGAAGAGAAGAGAAAAAAGAAAAGAAAGGAAAAGAAAGGAAAGAGAAAAGAAAGGAAAGAGACAAGACAGCAAGAAAACAGACAACCCCTGAGCACGGCCTGTGCGCTGCCCACTGAGTGCCGGTAGCCCCAGGGCACATGCTGCCATCAGCCCTGAACTCTGAGAGCTTGGAAGTACAAGTACTTTGTTAAAATGTTCTTTTTACCTGTGACTGTCTTTCAAATTGTCCCCCCAAATTGCTAGACCTGCAAGACACTTGCATCAAGTTTGTGGTAAGTCTCTATTTTATGCAGCCTTTGGAACACTGTGTTCATTAAAAACTAAAATGGAGGGGGGATAGATTCCTGGCTTTGAGCCCAGGAACCACAGGGGAGCACCACATGCAGCAGGGGCAGTCCTTGTTGCAGGACGGTGCCGTGGTGTCTCTCCTCTTCCTGTCTGTCCATCCCTCTTTCATCTGTCTCTCCCTATCTCTCTAAATTATAGAAGTAGGAAAAATGCATCTGGGGAAGATTCCTGAGCAGTGACATCATGCATGTGTGAGGCCTTGGGAAAACACATGCTCACACAGGCACTCTCACACACTCTCACGCGCACTCTCACGCACACTCACACGCACTCTCACACTCACACACACACACTCACACACACACTCTCACACACACTCACACACACACACACACACACTCACACACACACACTCACACACACACACACACACTCACACACACACACACACACACACACACACACACACACACACACAGATGAAACAAAAGACAGATTCTGTGTTCCATCCCACTCACTTTACTAAAAATGAAGTACAGTCTCCTTAACTCTCAGTGGGATTTTTTTAAAAATTTTTTACATAGACAATTTTTCTCCTGGGGTGATCGTTATTTATTTTTTCTTCTTTGCAAGCAATCTTTATATAGCAAACAGTAATTCTTCGTAATACATTCAAAATAGTTTCCCAGAATGCAGTGGGCTTTTTTTATGTTTCCTTTTAATATTTAATTAATGTAGTGATAACCATCTGTTTCTTTATAGTTTCTTGTTGTCGTGCTGAGATGTCCTTGTTCTAAGAGCAGATGAATAGCCAGCTGCGTCTTCCTCAATTCTTTCATGATTGTAAGATCCACGTCCCTCTCTTCCTCCAACTGGCCTTGTAGCATGTGCTGCGTGCATAGACCGACTTGCTCCTTGCTCCCCGAATAATTAAGGAATCGTGCCGGCACTGAAAAGAAATCATCATCTTCTCGTCGCTGAGTTACAGAGGCTGTACCACCAGGCGTCATGTCCACATGTGATTTTGGCTTCTCGGCCAGCCTGTCTTCAGAGAGCAATCTTGTTAGAGCTCCCATGAGCAGCATCGGAACAGACTTGATGGAGCTGGTCGGCAACCTGATGGAGAGCAGCTCCACAGAACCCACACACTGTGGAGCCGGGAGGTGAGACACCCACGCGAGTGCAGATGTCACCGGGGTTCAAGCCCAGCCTGGTCCTACCTGCAGGGGCAAGATCCAGGATCGGTTGTTGGTCTATTTCCATAATCACTGTTTTACCTGAGACCCGCCCTGTCTGCAGGGCACGGGTTTAATCCCCACTGGTTCGCACTCTGTTTTCGCTCCGCCCCCTCTCCTAGTCACACCCTGTTTTCCACCCTACCACTTCCTTCCTGGAAACTATAAATGCAGATTCTTTTCTTAATAAACATTGCACTGCTTCCCAGCTCAGCCATGAATCCCTGGTCGTCTGTCTCCCGCCGCAAAGCTAGCCCAGAATCTGGCGCCCGAACAGGGACTGGCAATCAGTGAAGCACTGATGCAATTGCCTTTCTTACCTCTATTTATTTATTGGATAGACACAGCCAGGAATCAAGAGTAAGAGGGAAGTAGAGGCAGAGAGACACCTGCAGCCCTGCTTCACCTCTCGTGACGCACGTGGCTGGCCCCAGGTGTCTCTCTCTCTCTCTCTCTCCTCTCTCATTTCCTCTCTGTCCAGTCAAATGTATATGACAAAGAGATGGGCAGGACCTGGGTGGTGGTGTACCAGGTTAAGTGCACATGTTACCATGTGCAAGGATTCAGGTTCAAGACCTTGTTCCCCACCTGCAGGGGGAAACTTCGTGAGCGGTGAAACAGCACTGCAGGTGTCTTTCTGTCTCTCTTGCTGTCTGTCCTCCTTCCCTCTCAACTTCTCTCTGTGCTATAAAATAAATGAATAAATAAATAAGTAAATAAGGCAAATTATAGTGGTCTGGGAGGGGGTGCAGTGGATAAGACTTTGGACTCTCAAGCCTGAGGTCCTGAGTTCAATCCCCAGCAGCACATGTACCAGAGTGACATCTGGTTCTTTCTGCCTCTCCTATCATTTCTCATGAATCAATAAATACAATCTTTTAAAAAAATAAGGCAAATTATAAAACCGTGAAAAAACTTCAAAGCAGCCACACACGTTTGATGATTTGTAAAATGCCGTGTTTATTTTCTGTCGGTGTCTCCACCTCCCCACTCCGAGCTGCCTAGGTCAAGCCGGCAGAGGCAGAGACCTTGGACAGTGGCGGCCAGCACTAACCTGCCGCGGTTTTCAGCAGGACGTTCTCTGGTATTCAGTCCCATCTGCCGTATTTTTTTTTTCTAATGTGCTTTCTTTCTTTTTCTCTTGGTGGAGTTGGAATCTCACTATCCACTGTTTCACCACTTCCCACTGGTATTTCCATCCTTTCTATTTTACACAGACAGACAGACAGACAGACAGACAGACAGACAGACAGACGGAGGGAGGGAGGAGAGACACCACAGGACTGTTCCACCGCTCGTGGAGCTTCCCCTGACTCGTCCCCGGTGCTCCCATGTGGTGCTGGGGCTCCAGCCTCCCTCAAGGTGTCTCTAGTTCTGGTGACCTGTTCCTGGCACTGGGGGCAAGAGAGGGCCCGTGTGTGGGGTCCAGCACAAACCCACAGCTGCCGGCCGCCAGGTTCCTCCTTGTGGAAGCAGAGTCCTCAGATGGACTTAGCAGGTGAGGGCTGAGTGTGAGTGCTGGCAGGTGTGCTCTCAGTTCCCCTCAACAGAAGAGTGAAGCAAAAGTGTGCTGACTGAGTGGAGCTTGGGGTCGAAGACTTGATTTATTTAATTTTATTTTATCTTATTTATTACTTGTTTTTTACTGCAACCAGGTTTATCACTGGAGCTTGGTGCCAGCACTACAGATCCATGTCTCCCAGTGCCACTTTTTTCTTCCCTAACTTCCCTCCTTCCTTCCTTCCTTCTTTTTATTTCTATTTTATTGAATAGGACAAAGAAACATTGAGTGGGGAGGAGAACGTAGAGAGGGGACTTAAAAAGAGAGACACGGGAGTCAGGCGGTAGCGCAGAGGGTTAAGCACAGGTGGCGCAAAGCGCAAGGACCGGTATAAGGATCCCGGTTCGAGCCCCCGGCTCCCCCCCTGCAGGGGAGTCGCTTCACAGGCGGTGAAGCAGGTCTGCAGGTGTCTGTCTTTCTCTCCCCCTCTTTCTTCCCCTCCTCTCTCCATTTCTCTCTGTCCTATCCAACAACGACGGCATCAATAACAACAATAATAGCTACAACAATAAAACAACAAGGGCAACATAAAGGGAATAAATAAATAAATATTTAAAAAATTTAAAAGAAGAGAGAGACCTGCAGACCTGCCTCATCACTGATGTAACCTCCCTGCAGCAGCTGGTGGGGAGCAGGGACTTGAACCTGAGTCCTTACACATGGGTGACTGGGTGCTTTGCCAGGGGCCCCATTGCCTGGCACCTGAAAGAATCATTTTTCATTTCCTCCGAAGCTGACTTTTAGGACTGACTCCTGGTCCTGACCCTCTGACCCAGGCCCCTGGCCCAGCCCTCTGACCGCAGGGCCCTGGTGGGTTCATGTCTGCTGGCTGGTGTGCTCTCCGCCAGGAAGCCCCCTTCTGTAGGTCTGCTGCTTCCAGGACCATCTTGTGCCGTTCCCTGAGGGGCTGGTGATGGAGGAAACTCATCTTTGTTCTGCTTCGGATCCGGCTCCTGCAGGCGGGACTTGGCACCCAGCAGCCCGCTTTGGCCTGCCTCCAAGCAATTTCCTCCTGCACGTTGCTGTCTATGGAGAGGCCTCACCTGGAGGACGGCCCCCTGGTCTGGGCACCGCCCGCCTTTCTTAGTATTAAGAAGCTGCTTCTGTGCGACATATGTTTCCAACCCCGACTGCTAGTCCCGCCATGCCCGGGCCTACAGAGGGTCCTGAGGGCTGGCACGCTGCCATCACACAGCACGTGGCCAGGCGTCTGCGGGCGCAGGCTGGCCTCCCCACGGCGGCATCTTCCTCTGGCCGCCCGTTGGACGTCCCTGCGCCATGAGGACACCACACAGAGCTGTCCTGCTGCGAAGATGAGGCCAGCAGGGCCGAGCTTTTAAGGAGAAAAGCAAGGGGTGGGGACTGGGTGGAGGCACACCCAGTGAAGTGCACAGAGTATTAAAGTGCAAGCATCTGCACAAGGATCCGGGTTCGAGCCCCCAGCTCCCCACCTGCAGGAGGGTCGCTTCACAGGTAGCAAAGCAGGTCTGCAGGTGTCTCTTTCTCTCTCTCTCTCCCTCTCTATCTTTCCCTCCTCTTTCACTCTTTCAATTTCTCTCTGTCCTGTCCAATAAAATGGGGAAAAATGACCTCCAAGAGCAGTGGATTTGTAGTGCCAGCAACGAGCCCCAGTGATCACCCTGGAGGGGAAAACAAAAAACAAACAATGAGAAAGGAAGGAAGGAAGGAAGGAAGGAAGGAAGGAAGGGTTCACTTCTTAGTTACAGAGAAATGGGGGTAGGTGGGGGCACACGTGGCTGAGCGCACACATTACAGCACTCAAGGAGCCAGGTTCAAGCCTCAGGCCCCCACCTGCAGGGGAAAAGCTTCTCAAGTCATGTGGGCATCTCTCTCTCTATTTTCCTCTCTATCTCCCTCTCCCCTCTCAATTTCTCTTTGTCTCTGTCCAATAATAAATAAATAAAAATAAATAAGTAAAAAAAATAAGTAAAAATAAATGCAAAAAATAAAATAAAATAAAGCGGATGGCAGCCACCTCCCCTCCTCCTGGGACACACAGGCTTCCTCCTGCTGTCACCCAAGTGTCGTCGGTGGTGGCCTGAATCTGCTTCTTCTGCCCCAGAGTTCTGACCAGCCAGACAAGGTGCACTCTGCGCACACAGAGTAGACAGTCCCTGTGTAGCCGGTGGCTGTAGGGGACATGGGAAGGTGGTCGCTGTATAAGGGGCAGCGCCATGGTGCCCGGGCCCCGTCCCTGTGGACACGGGTCCCACTGAGCCTGCCGGCAGCACAGATATGGCTTCCTGCACCCCAGCCTCGGGGTGCCGGCTCTCTGCTTGAGACGCCCATAACAATGCAGGACTGACTTGCCCCATCTCCTCTGGCCTGAGCTGTGCTCAGAGTCGGGCTGACAGCCTGCACACCTCTGGTTGCTCCAGAAACAGCTTCTGCTCCAGGACGTCTGAGCTCCCGAGCGCCCGCCGCCACCCAGGCTGCAGAGAACAAAGCTAAAGCAATCCGCCCTGCGCACACAGCCCAGCCACCAGCCTGCTGGGCAGCTTCCATTTAGACATTTAGAGCATATTTGCAGAGGGCATGAAGCCATCCTCGCGCCCACCTCCATGCCAGAGCCTGGCGGTCCCCTTTGCTCCAGAGGGAAAATCATTCTTTACATGAAAGGAGGAGAGAGGAGCTGGGTTCACTGGCCAGGAAGAGCCCTCCGCCCTCAACCCTACACCCTCTGCCCTTCGCCCTCCGCCCTTCGCCCTCTGCCCTCCGCCCTCTGCCCTCCACTCTCCACCCTCCACCCTCTGCCCTCTGCCCTCCACTCTCCACCTTCTGCCCTCCACCTTCCGCCCTCTGCCCTCTGCTCTCCACTCTCCACCCTCCACCCTCCGCCCTCCGCCCTCTGCCCTCCACTCTCCACCCTCCACCCTCTGCCCTCCACTCTCCACCTTCCACCCTCTGCCCTCCACTCTCCACCTTCCACCCTCTGCCCTCCACTCTCCACCCTCTGCCCTCTGCCCTCCACTCTCCACCCTCTGCCCTCTGCCCTCCACTCTCCACCCTCCACCCTCTGCCCTCTGCCCTCCACTCTCCACCTTCCACCCTCTGCCCTCCACTCTCCACCCTCTGCCCTCTGCCCTCCACTCTCCACCCTCCACCCTCTGCCCTCTGCCCTCCACTCTCCACCCTCCACCCTCTGCCCTCTGCCCTCCACTCTCCACCTTCCACCCTCTGCCCTCCACTCTCCACCCTCCACCCTCCGCCCTCTGCCCTCCACTCTCCACCCTCCGCCCTCTGCCCTCTGCCCTCCACTCTCCACCCTCCACCCTCTGCCCTCTGCCCGCCTATTGTGGACGAGCCTTCTAGCCTCTCCTCAGCTCAGCCAACATGCAGGCAGATGACCCCCTGTTCCCACAACTCCTGTTCTGTTCCCTCAAGTTTCTCTCTCTCTCTCTCTCTCTCTCTCCCTCTCTCTCCCTCCCTCCCTCCCTCCCTCCTCTCCCACTTCCTCTTCCCTCCTCTCTCTCTTTACAAGACAGAGAATTTGAGAGGGAAGGGGAGATAAAGAGGGAGAAAGATAGACACCCACAGACCTGCTTCACCTCTCATGAAGCTTCCCCCCTGCAGGTGGGGAGCCCTGTGTGTGGGGGGTGTGGGCTCAAACCCAGATCCCTACACTTGGTGACATTTGCCCTTATATTAAACCAGAGCGTCACCGCCCACCTCAAGCCCTGCTTTCCCTCCTAAAAGCCACGCAGGCGCTGGAGAGCAAGCAAGGGCTGCCTCCCACCCTTCCGGCATGTCCCCTCCTGAACAAACGGATCTCCACGCCGACGCCTGGAGTCCGGGGGTCTGGCCTGTGTGGGGACTGCAGGCCCTGGTCCGAGTAAGGGCAGGAAATTCTGCAGGATTCCTCATCTCACGTGGGTCCTGGCGTCTCCTCTTCCTACTCTCACAGCCCAGGGCAGGGTTGGAGTCTGTGTCCTGCTGTCTGTCTTGCTCACGGGGGCATGGACTGGACCCTAGGGGCAGCCTCAGAGAAGGCTGTCAGGAAAGGATGGGTGCTCCTCGGTGGCTAGGTCCACAGGTCTAGGTCCTGATGCTGGGTCTTCCCTCCCCTGGCACGTGCCTACTTCTGCCTGGCAACACTCCCGTGGTTAGAGAGTGGGGCCAGGTGGTGGTGTACCTGGCTGAACCCACATGTCACAGTGCAGAAGGACCTGAGTCCAAGCCCCGCTCCCCACCTGCAGGGGGGAAGCTTCATGAGTGGTGAGGCAGGGCTGCAGGTGTCTCTCTGTCTCTCTCCTCTATCATCCCCTGCCTTTTGATTTATGAACAGAGACACCAGCAGACCTGCTTCACCGTTATGAAGCCTCCCTTCCACAGGTGGGGGACCAGAGGCTCGAGCCAGCATCCTCATGTGGGTCCTTGTACTTCTTACTACATGCACTTCACCCCGTATGCCACTGTTCAGCCACTCATAGAGATAATTTTTAAAAATAAAAACAAAATGGGAGGCAAAAGGAGAGATGGCCACCTGTCTGCAGGCACAAATCCTGGCCAAGAGTTCTGGCTTCTCCCCTTCCTCTGTCCCTCACAGATGGGATCAGCGTGTGCATGTGTGTGTGTGTGTGTGTGTGTGTGTCCCACACAGCTCTTGCTCACACAACCCAGCTCTCTTGGAGTGGGAACTGACTTCCCAAGAGGCAGGGAGGGGACACACCATGGGGCCAGCTTCCCCCATCCCAGGGCCTGCGCACTGACGCTCCTTGAATCAAAGTGCCAGGTGCTTTCACTCTCCGGACCCACAGACCGGGCAGGGGACATGAAACTCAGCCCCTAGAACCCTCCCTCCTGGGCCCACCCTTCCAGGCACCCAGGCCCTAAGGAGGTCCCCCATGGAGGCCGTGTCCAGACAGAGGCCCCACAGCCTGTCCAGCAGGAAAGGCAGGGCCAAGCTGCCGTGTCCACCTGGGAACCGCTGTGGCCTGCTTTCTCACGTAATGGCCCTCTGTGTGGCGACTCATTGGAAGTGACACCCCGTGATGGGCCTGGACACACACAGGGCCCCCCCCGCCTCCAGCAGCCCACGGTGAGGCCTGACCGGCCCGGCCACCATTGGATGGAATGCCCTGCTCATTTCCTGAGGTGGCTAGATCTCACTGAAGGCCAAATGGGAAGCGACTGGGTCTCATTGCCTGGTCACTGTGCGGTCCCAGCCGAGGCCACGTCCAGATGGCAGGCGGTCAGGGCTGCTTCCTCCTGTTTGCATCTGCTCTGCCCCCAGGAGCGCTGAGGGAGACCGGAGTGCAGGAGGAGCTCCGTCCACCCATCCAAGTCCCAGGAAGAGGAGCAAAAGGCTGGGTGGGCAGCTGGGCAGAGAGCCTGGCATCCTCACGGCATTATAGGACCCATCCTGCGGGCTGTAGTCTGGGATCCCACTGGCAAGGTCCTGACCCCAGGGGAGGGTGTGGAGGAGGGTGAGACCCAGACCTCAATCTCTGGCTCCCTCCTCTCTAATAACATAGGAAGGAAAAAATAGCCAGGGGAGCAGTGGCTTCTTAGTGCAGGCACTGAACCCCAGTGATAACTCCAATGGCAGGTGAAACAAATAAAGTGTCAGGGTCTATTTGGGTTGTATGTGTCCCACGTTCAGTGCCAAAGATCAGACCAAGGGCCCTGCTGAATCCTTTCCTGGACCAGTTTCTCTCCCCTCCCATTTCCTCTCCTACTCTTCCCTTCCCCCTCCCCTCGCCTCCCCTGCTCTCCTCTCCCCTCTTCTGCCATCCCTTCCCCTCTTCTCCTATCCCCTCCCCATGTCTCCCCTCCCTTGTTCTCTCCTTCCCTACCCCCTCCTCTCCCCTTCCCTCCCTCCCTTCCTCTCCCCTTCCCTTAGTCCCCTTCTTCCCCTTCCCCCTTCCCCCTTCTCTTCCCTTCTGCTCCCTTCCCTTCCCCCCTCCCTTCCTCTCCCTTCCTCTCCCTTCCTCTCCCCTTCTCTCCCCTTTCCTCCTCTTCCCATCTATGAAAGAGAGAGACCCTAAGCAGCCACCCCCATCCATCCAGTGCCCTGCACCTTGTGTGCCCGGATCAGGACCTCGTTCCTGGGAGGCAGAGGCTCCAGCCCTGAGCGTCCCCCCAGCCCACGGGCATGTTTCCAGCTGGACACATATTCAGCATGGTCACTCCTACTTCTACTGGAAGAGACGACCAATTCTGAAACCGTAAGGAGTCCAGCAGCATCTGGGTGGCAAGCAGCCTGAGGAGTGGACTGTGCCACCTTTCCTGAACCCAGGAAGCCGGGCCGTCAGGGGTTGGCACAGGCAGGGCCAGCAGACAGGGTCCCTCTTAGTGCCATTTTCAGGGGGCGGGGGTTAGGACAGGGGTCAGCAGGATGCCATGCTCAGCTGGGTCTCCAGCCGAATTCTAAGGGACAGCAGAGCTCCAGAGTGCAAAGCACAGGACAGGGCCCCGGAGTTGCACCTCCCACAGGCTGCTGTGTGCTCAGAACCTTCCAGAAGCCCAGCCTGTGGGGCCCAGAGAGCAGGGGACAGTGTGTCACTGGCCTGCTCTGGGTGTTGGAGGGACAGCTCGGCCTGCTGTGCTGAGATTCCCGCGGGAGGGAGAGAAGCACATTCGACTCGTGGAGTCCTCAGAAAATGCCGCTTCACAGCCCGAGGACAAAAGTGTGAGGTCCCTGTCCACCAGGCCTGGGCATTTCCCTCCACTTCAGCACAAAACCCCTTTTCCAGAGAGAGCCATGGCACCCCGCAAGTAATCACGATTTCTGCACAGAACGCCTTAGTCTGGGATGAAGATCAGACTCAGGTCATCTGGGAGGGAGCCTGGGAGCCAGCCAGGCCAGAGCGCGGGAGAGGGAGGTTTAAGTCATAATAACTTCATAAGACAGAGTTTTCTTGTAATATTCTTTGGTAGCATTGAGCTGAAAATAGATTTACAATCAAAATGGGCTTAATCTGATATTAAAGAAGTCTCTTAAAATCCCCCAGACAGTTGAGGATCCCCCTCCCTTTGCTTTGGTTTGTGGCGGCTCTTCCAAGAAGCTCTGGCTGTCAGGCTGTCAGGCTGTCAGGGAATAAAGGGACCCAAAGTGCTTTTTCCCTTGCTGGGGCCAAGGGCAAATGACGCCCCTCCCTCCTCAGGCTTGGGGTGGGGGCTGCCTCCCCAGGTGGCAGGTGGCTTTTAGAGAGACAGGGCACCGTGGACATTAAGTCTTCTGTCTGTAACGGGAGGAAACGCTCATGTCACACTGGCCACATCTCCAAGCATGAGAAGTTGAGTTCTGCTTGACTCGCAGGACCAGGGCTTGGGGTGGGGCGTCTAGTCCAGACTCCGGGTGTCTCAGGTGAGAAGCGGGGAGATGGAGACCACTCAGGAAACATGTCCACCAGCCCTCTGGCTTCTCTCGGTGCAGAGCTGCAGACCTGACTCTGGGATCCTTTCTGGCATGATCTAGGTGCAGAATTCTTGCTTGACTCTCTCTCCTCATCAAGACCTGTTCATCTGGAGAGCAAGCCTATCACACAGACCATCTATTACTTCTGTTGATGGGGTCTACTGAAGATTTTTAATTAAAGATGACTATGTAGATGATCCTATCATAAGCAGAGCCCTAGTTCATATGTTGGCATATAAAACTGTTGGATTTAGAAATGAGTCACCATGTTGGCTTCTTTTTAGTCAAATAGAAGAAGGTTTAGAAAAATGATTTATTTATGTATTTACGTTATGAGAAACTAGAGCCCTGGTCAGCTCTAGTGTATGCTGCTGCTCTGGGCTATCCAACCCAGGACCTCTGTAGCCTGGCCATGTAAATCCTGTGCTCTGACATGCTGACGAGAGGTGTTTTTTTTTTTTTTTTTGCTGTTGTTTTATTTATATTTCTATTATCTGAAATTTATTTATTGGATAGAAACAGCCAGCCAGAAATCAAGAGGGAAGGGAGTGGTAGACAGGGAGAGAGACAGAGAGAGATACTCATGAAGTTCTCGCCCTGCAGGTGGGGACCAGGGGCTCGAACCCAGGTCCTTGCACACTGTGACATGTGCTGTCGACCAGGTGCGCCTGGCCTTTGCAGTTCTTTCCTGTGTGGCTCCGTGGGCTTGGAAGCTCCTGGTTTCGGGGAAGCAGGGTGGCCACCTCTCAGCATCTGTATTCACTCTTGAAACTTGGTCCTCACCGACCCACATCCATTTCCTGCTGAGCTCCAGGGGAGCTCGGGGTGTCCCTGAGCCTTTGCCAAGTCCCCTGAGCACCTGCAGAGGCCAGGACTGCAGCAGGACAGTGAGCCACAATCCCCATTCTGACACTATCACCACGTAGTCACAGGCTCCTGGCTCCCAGGCCCTGAGTCTTCAACTCTTCACTGAGCGAGGGGGCAGGAGAGTCTTTGCAGAGACTGAACCGGAAACCTGGGAGAAGGTGTTGTATGCTTTACATTGGGTTCTAGTTCTCCCCCGCCAAGAGAATCAGATCAGTCCAGTTAATTTTGCGGGCCCGCTTGGCCCCACCCCTAGGGACCCCGCCAGAGTTCCTGAGTTCGAGAGTTGGAGAGTTCCAGAGTTGCAGAGTGAGAGTGCTTGCGCCGCAAAGCGACAGCAGAGTTCTGTTTGGTGATTAGTTTGTCTTAGTTTATGAATCGTTGTTCCTGAATAAAGAAATACAGCTTCCCTGCCCAGCCGTGTGTCTGGTCGTCTCTGTTACCCGCCCGTGAAGCTAGACCCGCCAGCAAGAGCCTACGAAATTTTAACAACAAGGAGGCTTCACAGGTAGACCACGCTTCCCGGGCCTTGGGCTCCGTCAGTCCCCAGCACCACATGTGACAGAGAGAGGCTCTGGTCTCTCTGTCTCTCCTTCTATCTCACACATGCAGTGAAAAACTTAAAGGACCGAAGAAACATATCAGCATGAGAGGACAGGACTGGCATGCCTGAAGACGCAGAGGTCATAGGTTCAGTGCCCAGCATGGCCGTAAGACAGAGCTGAAAGGTGCTTTAGTCTCTCCCTTGTGAAAATTCATCAATTCTTTTTGTCACTGGGACTTCATCCCTCTACTGAGCTGAGTGCCGTCAGTGTGACAACATGTCATTTCCACCTGTAGAGAAAGGGCGTGGGCCGGGCAGTAGTGCAGCTGGCCACATGTCACCATGCGCAGGGAACCAGGATCGAGCCCCGGCTCCCCAACTGAGGGGGAACACTTCATGAGCAGTGAAGCAGGGTTGCGGGTGTCTCTCTGTCTCTCTCCCTCTCTATCACTCCCTTCTCTCTTGATTTCCAGCTGTTTCTATCCAATAAATAAAATTAAAATAATAAAATCGCCTCTCTCAATTTTTCTCAGTCCTGTCAAATAAATATAGAAAAAAATGAAAAATAAAAAGTGGCCACTGGGAATTGTAGATTCGTAGTGTAGGCATCTAGCCCCAGCGGTAACCCTGGTGGCATTAAAAAAAAAAGTGTTATTATTATTATTTTCAGATAGGGGCAGAGTGAGTGAGTGAGTGAAGGAGAACCCAGCAGCTGAAGTTTCTACTTCGGGGCAGTGACAGCCGGACGTGCGCACTGGTGGGCTATGTCACCAGCCCGAGAAAGGGTGTTTGGAACTCACAAGGCCTCGGAAACAGAAGACATCTCACTAGGCCTGGGTAAATCGCTAACCCTCAGCACAGAAGTCTTTCTTTATTTTTCTTTTTATTGCCACCAGGGTTATTACTGGATATCAGGGCCTCACTATGGAGCCACAGCTCCTGATGGAAACTTTTTCTTTTTTTTTTTTTTTTAATTTTATTGATAAGACAGAGAGAAATTGAGAGGAGAGGAGGAGATAGAGAGGAAGAGAGAAAAATAGATACCTGTAGACCTGATTTACCACTTGTGAAGCAAGCCCCCTGCAGGTGGGGAGCTGGGGCACCAACCTGGGTACTTGTGTGGGTACTTGAGCTTAGTACTATGTGTGCTTAACTGGGTGTGCCACTGCCTAGCCCTCCACAAGTCTTTCAGAAGAGTTGAGAGGACGGCCACAGAGAGAGTAACAAGGATCACTGAACTCTCACCAAGGTGATACACAGTAAAACAGACTCTGGAACACAAACCATGGACATGAGAGGGCACTGAAGCCTGAAAGGGGAGAGGCGGGCAAAGGGTGTCCATGTGCCGAACTGTGAGACAACAGTTTTATGAAAGACTTGTGTTTGGGAACTATTCTTTGCCCCAGTTCAGCTCTCTAGACCTCTTCTCAACCCTGACACCATCTTCCTTTTAGGCCACTAGCATAGTAGCTGTCAGTCAGGCTCAGGCAAAAGTGACTAAAGTCCTGGGCCCCTTGGAACAGACCAAAATAGACTTCCTAGCTTCTTTCCACCCAAAGACTAATTTCGTCGGCTCTATTCCTGCTTTTTGATTCCTGTGTATTAATCTTTTTTTTTTTTTTTTGTGCTTTATATCTTACCACCTATCAACCACCAAGTTGCAGACACTACTGTGGCACCATCCTGACCTCCCTGGGCAGACGCCCTCCCTAGTGTGTGCTGGAGCCTCCCCTCCCCAGAGCCCTGCCCCTCTAGGGACAGACAGACACAGGCTGGGAGTGTGGGTCCACCTGCCAACACCCGTGTCCAGCGGAGAAGCAATGACAGAAGCCAGAACTCCCACCTCCTGCTCCCCATAAAGAATTCTGGCTCACACTCTCAGAGGGGTAAAAAATTGGGGAGCTTCCAGTGGAAGGGATGGGAGAGGGAGCTCTGAGTGTGGGAACTGTGTGGAATTGTCCCTGTGATCTTACGGTCTTGTTCATCATTGTTAAATCACTACTACAAATAAAAATAAAAAGGCTCTCATATATATTTACATACAGAATCTGGTTATATATAAATTGTACATATACATACACTTTTATATAATAACACAGCTTGTACATCTTATGTTATTTTCTTTCTAGTACTTTAAATCTTGTATCTTAATATCCTATATCTTCTTTGTTAATCTGTAACTTATATTTTATGCCTATGGGTCTCAGCTGCTGGGCAGGATTCCAGCAGAAGACTTCATGCTCCAGAGAACAGGGCTCTCACCCCGAGGGCCTCCTGACACCCTTTCCTGCCCTTGCTCCAGGAGAATCCTTCCAAATGCGCAGTCTCTCATAGCTTGCTACGGGGGCTAAGGTCAAGGGGAAGGCCGCAGAATTCTCTGCATCATTCCAGCGGGTTTTAATCTTTGGTGTCTCCTGACATGATCTCAGACTTTCATTGAGTCTAGAGTGAGGGTTTAGTCAAGACTCAACACCAGCACCCAAGGGCTTCCCACCAAGAGTCTAGAAGCTCTGCAGGCCACCTCCTGGAAGTCATGCTACAGAGCCTTCCTGCTCCGAGAGAGTTCATGGCCAGCCTGCTACGGGCATTTCTGTTCAAGAGGCTGGTCAGCAAAGAGTGACTGCCAGGAAGACGCAGCGCCCAGAGAGGGATTCTAGAAAGACCAGGAGGCTCCAGTGGGTCACCCCTGGGCTCCTGACCAGTGTTTCCAAGTGCCAAGCTCTGCTTGAAAGTCAACATCGAAGAGACCAGGGCTAGAGGGAGGAATACAAGTTTATTCAGATGCCATCAACCTGAGAGATGGCCTGCTCATATCCCCAGAGCCTCCCCTTCCCTCCCAGGCTGGGGCTGTAAGATTTTGTAGGGGAAGAAAGAGGGTTGGTGTGAGCCAGGGGTGATGTGCTGGTGAGGGTGAAGGGGTCCAGATGCCAGGTGGTGTCTCCAGCGTCAGTGCCAGTCTGTTCATTCTGCTCTGCTGAGCTGTGAAGCGTCAGTCTCTAGGTGGCTTGGTTGTGAAGAACTTGTCTCTGAGGCCTTGGTGCTGGGTGTCAGAGCTTCCCGGGGGCACCTCCCATCTCTCTGCTTTTCTTGTCAGATGCGCACACGCACACACGCACACACGTGCACGCACACGCTCTCGTAGTGACAACATCCCTTTCCCAGTTTCCATGGCCAAGCAGAAGCAACACTATGAAACCCGCCGTGAAGGTCGTGGAGAAGCTGCTGTGGCAAAGCAGAGATGGATGGGGAGACCCGGGGCAGAGGCCATGGCCAGCGCAGGGCTGTGGGTGACCACTGAGCGAGTCTCCCTGGACTGAGGAGTGACCCTAAGGAGTGACGTCCTCTGAAACTGGTCTGGAACAGCATTGCTAGTCTTCTCTGGGGGCCTGGCTGCTGGAGGCTCCCTGGGCTGCTGTCCATGGAGAGAGAGTGAGCAGGGGCCAGGGTCACCCCAGGGACTCAGAGTGGATCTATTCTCCTTGTCTCAGAAAGAAAGAGCAGCCTGGCCCCGCACGCTGGTGCAGGCAGGGGCGGGAGCAGGTCTTCACAGGAAGCAGAGACAGGTGGACGGTGTCAGCCATGAGCTGCCTTGCTGGTGGCTTCTGGGGACACACTGGGGGAGCACTGTTGCCCGTCTGCTGCGCCCACTTGCTCACCCAGTCTCCCACCCTCCACCCCAAGCAGTGGCGAGCTCCCCACTTCTGCTCCACCCACAAGGGTCACCACTGCTCCCCCACCAAATCTAGTGAAGGAGGTCGGTCTCCCTTGAGGCCAGAGCTGGGGTGTAGGTGTTCAAGACAGAGGTGGTGCCAGGCTGAGCCCAGGCTGCCAGAAGCCGCCAGAACTGAAGACCGGCCAGGCTTCTAGAAAGTTCCCTGTGAAGCTGCTGACGCCACGGCACTTCCCCCTCACACCAAGCTTTTGACCCAAACCAGGCTTCTTTCTTCAAGAGAGGGACTCTCCCTCCCCAGACCCTTGGCTGGGTGCCCCTGGCCTTGTTTCCTGGGGGGAAGAATGAAGGTGGGGGTCTTTGGCTCTCACAGAGGACCACCTCTCTGCCTGAGCCCCCCCGGCAGTGGCCCTCTGGCTGGAGCAGGCTCCACCTGGGCCTGGACCCCGGGAGACTGTCCAGGTGACCTTCCTGGCCCCATCTTGTGCCTGTGTCCCTGCCCAGGTGGGTCAGAGGTCTGAGTGGGGGTCCCTGTAATGCAGACGGGGTCCAAGAGGCTACAGGGTGCTTTGTTGGGTGGACATGGCAAGATGGTCACACACCCCAGGGGGCGTAGTGACTCTCCCTTTGAAGTCACCTGTAGAAGGGTGAGCACACCAGGCACTCTGGGAACCCGTTCTGCTCTGCTTTATCAAACACCAGGGGCCCGGAGAATCAACAGGTCCCTCCTCAGAAGCTGTGTTCTCGCCTCCCCCACCCCTACGGGCTTTGAAATCAATGTTCAAAGTGGACTTTCTGAATTCACGAAAACCCACAGGCCTCTAATCCATCCCTAATGGAAGTCAAACATGACACGGCACGGGAAGCAAGGCGGCCGGCCCCTCTGTTCACAGTAGGTGTCTGCAGATGATAAATATTTTATTTTACCACAAAAACAAATAACTAAACAGCCCCTGTGTTTGTTCTGGATCCGCCAGTAGCTGGGGCGCGTTTGCTCTCTTCAAAGGCGACCGGAGTCCCGCAGGCCGCGTGGGAGCCTGGAACAGAGGAGCCTCGGCTGCCATGACGGTGGAGGAACCGCGAATGACAGGCATTGCTGGCCACTGTCCCTCTGCTGGGGACCTGCGGGCTCTCCCGGCCCCGCCCCGGGGCCCAGGGCCAGGAGGAGCCACCACCCACATGGGCCGAGATCAGGGGCGTTAAGAGGCGCGTTTGTTGGTCTACATGGTTTTCCAAGTGTTTTCCCACAAGCCACGGGGCCATGTAGACGTGGACTATGTTGCCCTCATGGTCCGGTCCTGGGGACAGGCGGGAACCTGGGCTCTATGGTCCCCTATGCCTGGGAGGAATGAGACTCCATGTCCCAGTCTAGTCTTGGGAAGGCCGAAGGCCACCTTCAGTGACAGCCATCCAGGATCCCAGGACTGTGCCGGCTTTCGAGGGGTGTGGTGAGGCCCAAGAGCAAGCTTCATTCAGTCTGTGTGTCTGGAGGGGGACCGAGAGGGCCGGGGTCAGTGCCAGACACCCTCTGCTCCCGCTGTCTCCCTCCTATCTGCGGCTCGCAGGGTTGGTCTGAGTTGGTGGCTGCAGGGGTGGTTCCTCTGCAGGGGACAGTCTTTGTCCTTCTGCTTCTTGGCTCACGTTGCTGCACTCAAGGCTTGGGGGAAGGTCCTCCTGTGAGCAGGGCCACAGTGTTCTGTCACAGGGACTTCAGGTGCAGAGGCCAGAGCCAGGCCTGTTGGAGGCCACCCGTGGGTGAGCGGGCCTGGCAGCAGCTGTGTCACGGCCGTCCCATCTCTGTCTACCAGCCGCCAATCCCAGCAGCTCTTGCTTCAGTTTCCAAAGAAGATGGAGGTGTGTGACTTCTCACAGCCACACAGAAGGAAGCTGGGAGGACGGGGGAGACACACTCAGAACATCTTTGCTACCTCTGATGTCAGCTGCCTACGCCAGATTGAAGGCTGTGCCTTGGATGAGGTTGGCGTGAAGCTCAGAGAATTTCTGAGTAGAGCAGATTACCCTCAGTGGTACGGGCAGGTCTGGTCTCATCAGAGGATGGACCTGGAAAGCTATGGGACTGGTCTGCTGCCTGGGTGCTGCCCGGGCTCCCTGGGGCCGGTGGTGCACACCGTGGAGTCGGCACAACCCGTGAAGCAAGCTGTCTCCTTCTCTGCACACAAGTGCCACTGCAGGGGCCTGGCTCCTAGGGTCCTGGAGAAAAGACAGTGGGAATGGGGGCAGGGGTGGCCTCAGTAAGAGAAGCAGGCAGTGTGCTCTGCAGCTCACCTGGGGCTGAGCGAGTTCCAGCGGTGATCCAGGAGCCCAGAGACCAGCCTGTGTCCCAACTTGCCGCAGCCTGTCCGGGTCCTGGTCAGTCAGGAGAAGATCAGGCAGGAGAGGACACTCGCACATGTTGGGTCATTGCAACCAGTGGCCACTGGAGCCACTCTCCACACGCACTCACAAACCCTCGCACACTCACACACACACTCACACACACACACTCACACACTCACACACACTCACACACACTCACACACCCTCGCACACATACATTCTCACACTCACACACCCTCGCACACTCACACACACACACACACACGCACACGCACACTCACACTCACACACACTCACACACATACATTCTCACACTCACACTCCCTCGCACACTCACACACACACACACACTCACACACACACACCCTCACACACACACACATACATTCTCACACTCACACTCCCTCGCACACTCACACACACTCACACATACTCACATTCTCACACACACACACTCACACACATACAAAGACTCAAACTCACATACACTCACACACTCACTCTCTCACACTCGCACACTCACACACTCACTCACTCTCACACACTCACACACACACTCTCACACACACTCACACACACACACTTACACACATACATTCTCACACTCACACTCCCTCGCACACTCACACACACTCACACATACTCACATTCTCACACACACACACACACTCACACACATACAAAGACTCAAACTCACATACACTCACACACTCACTCACACTCGCACACTCACACACTCACTCACTCTCACACACTCACACACACACTCTCACACACACTCACACTCACACACACACACTTACACACATACATTCTCACACTCACACTCCCTCGCACACTCACACACACTCACACATACTCACATTCTCACACACACACACACACTCACACACATACAAAGACTCAAACTCACATACACTCACACACTCACTCTCTCACACTCGCACACTCACACACTCACTCACTCTCACACACTCACACACACACTCTCACACACACTCACACTCACACACACACTCACACACATACATTCTCAGACTCACACTCCCTCGCACACTCACACACACACACACTCACACACACTCACACACACACACCCTCACACACACACTCACACACATACATTCTCACACTCACACTCCCTCGCACACTCACACACACTCACACATACTCACATTCTCACACACACACACACTCACACACATACAAAGACTCAAACTCACATACACTCACACACTCACTCTCTCACACTCGCACACTCACACACTCACTCTCACACACTCACACACACACACACACACACTCACACATGCACACACACACACTCACACCTTTTTCTAAGGACTCCTCCTGTAAAGAAATGGGGTGTTCTGACTGCTTTTAAAAGACACTGGTGTTTTACTTCAATTGTATTGGTTTATCTATAGGAGATACAGACTGAGAGAAGAGAGAGTATATAGGAGATGAGAGGAGAGGAAAGGAGAGAGAGAGAGAGAGAGAGAGTGAGAGAGAGTGAGAGAGAAGGACTGTTCTTTCAGGCAGATCTGGGGATCAGCCAGGAGCCTCACCCCTGCCAGCTCTGCACTCTTCCCTTCACTCTGCCTACCAGGCATGAGGTTTCCTTTCGGGGAGATTCTCTGATACTCGTTGTCCATTCCAGGCTGGATGATGGAATCTCTACTGCTTCTTCCTAAAGATATGCCCTTCCTCTTCCTCCTTCTCCTCCTCCTCCACCACCTCCTCCTCTCCCTTCTCCTCCTATTCCTCCTCCCTTTCCTTCTTCTCCTCTCCCTTCTCCTTCTTTTTCCTTCTCCTCTTTCCTCCTCCTCCTTCTCCTCCTCTTTCCTCCTCCTCCTTCTCCTCCTCTTTCCTCCTCCTCCTTCTCCTCCTCTTTCCTCCTCCTCCTTCTCCTCCTCTTTCCTCCTCCTCCTTCTCCTCCTCTTTCCTCCTCCTCCTTCTCCTCCTCTTTCCTCCTCCTCCTTCTCCTCCTCTTTCCTCCTCCTCCTTCTCCTCCTCTTTCCTCCTCCTCCTTCTCCTCCTCTTTCCTCCTCCTCCTCCTCTTCTTCATTTTCTTGTGTTCCTGTTTGTTTCTCCCCACTTTTGGCCTCTAAGTGGCTGAATGAATTCTGGGGAGATGGGGTACAGACAGATGTGTGGGCTGTAGTTCAGGCTTGGGGCTCTCCAGTGGTCATTGCAGGGCCCCTTCATCTCACAGGGTCCTCGCCTGGGACACTGGTCTTTGATCTGTGGGTTCAGCTAGCCAGGACCCCCAACAGGAGGCCAGGGCCTAGTCATCAGGTAGTCTGGGCATGAGCCTCCCCGGGGGCTGCACCCAGCACCCCAGCCCACCCTGTCTGCTCCGCGGTCAGCCCTGCCCAGGCCTCTCCCTCAGCTCCAGCAGCTGCACCCGCCTTCCCCTGGGGGTACAGAGACGCGGTAGCTCTGTTGGCGGGGTTGGGGCTGTAGCATCCTTCCCAGCTCCCAGTGCTCCCCCAACCTGCTCTGTAATTAGATCCTTTACAAATAAGTGTTCCTTGAATTATTCTCATTAGAGGGGACCATCTGCTTCCTGCAGGGACTTTGCCTGCTCCCCAGCTGGGAATTCTCTCTCTCTCTTTCTCTCTCTCGTCTCTTTCTCTCTGTCTCTAGTCTCTCTCTCTCTCTCTCTGTCTGTCTCTAGTCTCTCTCTTTCTCTCTCTGTCTGTCTCTAGTCTCTCTCTCTCTTTCATATGAGGGAGGTTTCTTTGGATGAGAGAATGACTTAGGGGAGTGGCCCCAATTATAAACAGCCTGGGTCCTGTGCTGAGAGTCAGCAGGGCCTGTGGGAGCAGGGCTGAGTCCAGAGAAAGTCACAACTCTCTCCATTCACTGAGGGGAACTGGTCCCCAGGGGCAGTTCTGGGTGGAACGACACCTGAGGCCCAGGTGGCAGCGGCTCTGAGAGGGGAGCGTGGAGGCAGGTGAGGGCCTCCTTCCTCGCCTGCCCTGGGAGCATATGTCCCAGGAGGCCTCGCCTCCGCACAGCCCACAGCTCAGCCCCTGCTGCTGGCTCCACGTCTGCCCTCGGTGCCGCCCGGGGTCCCACACAGAGGCAGAGGAAACACAGGTGTCAGGACCTGCTTTGCAGCAGCGTGTGGATGCCAGGCCCTGAAAGCCTCCACACTAGGGCTCTGGCTTCTGCTCATCTTCTTTTCATTTCATTTCGCTTTGTTTTTTTCCGCCTCCAGGGTTATCGTTGGGACTCTGCTCCATCACTACAAATCCACTGCTCCTGGAGGCCGTGTTTTTTTTTTTTTTTCCCATTTTATAGGATAGGACAGAAAGATATTGAGAGAGGAGGGAGAGGTATAGAAGGAGAGAGAGAGACATCTGCAGCCCTGCTCCACCACTTGTGAAGTGACCCCCTGCACGTGGGACCCCGGTGGTTTGAACCAGGATCCTTGTGCTTCATACTATGTGCGCTTAACCCTCACCAAGGCCAGGAGAGAGGTGTCGTTTGTCCATGGGGACCCTGTCTGGCATGGTCTAGGGACAATGCCCACCTCACATGCTTGACAGCAGCCGGCACGGGGACCCGGGCTAGAGGTGGGTGTCTGTGGGTCATTGCTCTTGAGAGTCCAGAGTGCTAACCATCACAGTGTGCAGTCAATCAGTCCTCTTTCTCCACAACACACACACATCGGCACACAAGCACAAAGACAGCCTGATCGCTACTGAGAACTGATTGTATTTATCTCACCTGAGATGGAAAGAGAGGGAGAGAGCAAGAGAGAGTGAAGAAGACGAGGAGAGAGAAGCCACAGCCCTGTGCAGACAGAGTAGCATGGGGGTTCAGCAAGAGCCTCTGGCGGGCCAGCCACGCCCTCCCCCTGCACCCCTACCATCGACAACCACAGAGACCTCTGTCTGTGGAGGGCATGCACGTGCGGGCTGTCCAGAGACAATCTGTTGGCGTGTCTGTGCTATTTTGATACATGGTAGATTTTCTCTTATTGTCATTGTAGGGGCTTCACCACGTGAACTAACTTTTTCAGATAGAAGAAGAGCCTCAGAGAGGGGAACAATGCCAAGTCGTGTGGGAGCTCAAACCTGGTTCCCATGTGTGGCAAGGCAGGGTCCTCCCCGGCGAGCCCTCACCAACCCAGATCTGTTGTGTTTATTTATGGTTTGTCCTCACAAAGACTTTGCTGCTTCTGACTTGTTCAGATTTAGACAGTGCTCCCATGAGGTGTGTGCTGGGGATGCAGAACTGGGTCCCACACTCAAACACAAATACAAAGGGACATGGGGCAGGGGTAGATAGCATACTGGTCATACTAAGAGACTCTCAAGCCTGAGGCTCCAAAGTCCCAGATTCAATCCTTCTCGCCACCACAAGCCAGAGCTGATCAGTGTTCTGGCAAAAAAATAAACAAATAAAGACAAAGGCAGCCCTACGAATCACAGCTGCGTTACTCACAACAGCCAAAGAGAGCAAAGGAGACACCCACCCACAGATGATTGGATAGAGAAGTGACGGGATATGTACTCCATGGAAGACAACTTTGCAGTCACAGAAAGGATGACATTGGTTCTTTGGGACAAAATGAATGGAACTGGAGGGGACTGTGCTGAGTGAAATCCATGAAGAGGTAAAAGTCAACTGCCGTATATGGAAGCTGGAGATCTGATTGGCAAGAACTTGCAAACAAGACAAAACAGAAACAGGAAGCAAGCAAGCTGCTTCTAGGTCTTGTGAAAACTCTGGCAGTTGTCTCCAAAGACAACTGCCAGAGAATGTGGTGGTGGGTGTGGTGAGGGACTAGACCTTGTCATCTCACAGTCTTGTAACCACACTCACCGCAGATGAGAAACGAACAAGGTGGTCACACACACTGCAGAGCAAGCGCTGGGCACCCTCTCAGATGAGCTAGCTTGGCAGCCCCCATCCTGGGCACTTTACCCTGTTCCCAGCTGTGATGAGGGCGAAGCTGGTATCTGCTGGCACACCCCAGCCCCGCCCCAGCCCCGAGGGGTAGCCAGCCACAGAGGCGGGCCCCAGCTCCCATGCCATGGCCTTGTCCAAGGGTTTAGTCACTCCTGGCCCCAGGCCCCTATGAGCCAGATTCTCTCTCGGTTTATCTGCTGATTCTGTGTAGAAACAAGACCCCCAAGTCTTTTTTTCATACAGTTTGGGGAACTTTTTCTTTAAATGGGTTTCAGTGGTTTATATCATCGTTCTTACTGTACTAAAGTTTACATGCCTCTTTTTAAAGAAAATAATATCCCATGTAAAATTTTGTAAGCTGAAGCTTTATTTCACGAGTCATAAACTTAGACAATATATTAAAATCTTGGAAGAATTTTAATGACAGCATCAGATTATCCTTTAAAATAAAAAATAAAAAGGCCAGCCCACACCTAATTCCTGGGTATTACAGGGACAGAGGCCTATCAAGTATGTGAAAGGTTTAATAGCTGTTAGTAAATTTTACTGCTTCTGTCAATAAGTCTGTGATATACTGGAACAGTTAATAGGTCAATGGAACATGTTTATAACTTGCCATAAACTGTTTACCCAAGAACCAACTAATTTCTAATGATAATGAAACGTGGACTCAATAAATATTAATTTTAGCATTTCTAATTTGAATACAGTTTTTCACCTCTGCTATAAATGTTAGGCAGGCCATGCCAGAACACGTCTTATTGGTTTTGTATAGGAGGGCAGATGAGATAAAAATAAAAAATAAAAAGCTGGCTGAACTATTTCTTTTACAAGACTGTCTGTGAGAGACACAGCATCCAGTGTCTGGTTCTTATGAAACTAAAGTCACATTCTGGCTTGTGTGATGTGTGTGATCCGTAAGGACAAGCTAGATTACAGCTTAAGATAAACTAAGGCCAAATGAATCTTTTAAAAATAGATTCAGTTTAAAGTACTGCTTTTTTGATTTTTAATATTCAGTGTGTTTTGAATGTGTGGACTGTTGCTTTTCTTGATTGTGAAGTCTTACTTGGCTCTCTGAAAGTTCACTTCTGCAGTCCAGCATCGTGAGCCCAGGAGACAGGACACTCCTGTGCTGTGGTTGTGTTTCTGGGAAAACCCACCATGCCAGGCACCCATGACACCTCCAGAGGTTGAAGTCTGAGGGGGTCTGATGGTCCAGGAAGTCCCTGTGTGAAGCAACATGTGGGGGGCTGTTTGTAAGCATTTCCTATCCCACGGGGTGTCCTAAAGGCATGTGGGAAGACAGAGGGGAGTCATGTGGTGATGTCACAGGGCATGCATCCCTGGGGGCATGCACTCCTGGGCAGCCTTCTGTTGGCAGTGCCCTAGGAACCATCTTCTGATTCATCCATTCACTCACTTGTCCATCCGTCATCCATCCATCCATCCATCCATCCTTCTATCCACCCATTCATACATATGTCCACCTGCCAACCCATCCATCCATCTGCCCATCAATCATCCATCCATCCATCCATCCATCCATCCATCCATCATCTGTCCATCCATCCACCCACCATTCACCCATCTATCCACGCATCCATCATCCATCCACCCCTATTCCTCCTATCATCCACCTGTCTATACACCCACCCGTACATCTCTCTGTAACTACGTGTGTCTATGATCGGGCCATCCTTCCAGTCACCCACCCGTGTCATTGTTGCCAGAGTCATCACAGTGCTTCAAGTCTTGTAGCTATACCCCAACACTTCTTTATTCTCCCACTGTCACTCACTCGAGTGTCTCCTCACCCTGTGGTCCCCAAAATCCTTATACAGATGCTCTGAGCCCCGGGGCCTCCAGATGAGTCTGATTTGAAGATGTGGCCTTCCAATGAGGTGTCTGAGGTGAACCTGATCCAACCTGACTGGGGGCCCAAAAGGAGGCAAGACTTGGTCACATGGAGAAGAAAAAGCCTGTGAAGACACATGCACCCCACAACCTTCTCAGGAGCAGCCAGCCCTCCCTGGCCCTCCTGCCCTGGCCTCCACTGCTTGTCTCCGTGGAATCTCTACAGCTCAGGAAGGATCCTCTCTCTGTCTGTTGTGTCACACTCAGTGGGGACCAGTCTCTGATTTCACTGGGATGAGTCCCCAGCTGGGAGCTATCGCCGTTTCTCTGTGTAAAGGTCACCATGGTCTTGAATTTCCTCATTTATGTTTAAACTGACACAATTCCCCCCCAATTAATGTGTTCCATTAAATATTAGGCTTTAATAATCTACTATTTTATTAATATGTTTTAATATTTAATGCCAGCATTTTATGCGTACTTCTCAGTCATATTAACTAGTAAATTTTGCTAATAAAATTGATTTTTTTTTTCCTGTTTTACCTTTTGAGTAGTTAAGGTTATGGTGGAGTAAAAATAATTAGATTTATTTTTAGAAGGTGATGAAACTGATGATTGATTTCCCTGAAAGGGCTCTTCTCTGATTCTCTAGCCTCTGTCAGACCTCTCCTGAGCTCCCAAACTGGCCCTGGAGTGAAGATAGCTGAGCACATGCCCAGTGCTTCTTGGATGAATTTTAGAAATAAAAAATAATAATAATAAAAGTGGAAATATCGCAGAAAGCACAGTGAGCTCCTATGTTTATAGACAAGATATGGGGCTTTCTGCTAAGACACAGTCTGGCCAGAGTGCCTCCCCCAAAGAGGAGGGACAAGGTGGTCTGACTCCTTACCATGGGTCATGGGAAGATTACTCCCATACTTGGATTAAAGTCCATTTCCAATTCCTTGTCTGAGAGTGACAACTGCTGGCACAGATCTTTGAGGGACTGGGTCTCACGGTGACCTGGGGCCGCTTGTCACCTCTCTGCGGATGGATAGCTCTCCCCTCCAGCCTGTGATGCCCTCCCCTTTCACCAGCCTTCTCCTTCTGCTCCCCCACCCCCATGCGGTGAGGTACCGGTACCTGGATGCAGGAGAGCCCGAGGCTCCCACCCAAACAGGCTCGGGGAGGAAGGGGAGAGGGGGCGCCAGAAAGAGGCACTCTCACTCAGCCTGGACACTGGACACCCCTGTTCTCCACACGGCCCCCAGCCCCTTCCCCACGCAGAAGCCGCCCCTCTGCATCTGGCCCTGCAGGAGCTGAGGACCATCCTTCTCCAGCTTCCTCTCCAAGGAGCTGCAGTGCTGTGGTGTGTCCCCCATCCCCACATGCCTCTCTCTCTCTCTCTCTCTCCCTCTCTCTCTCTCTCTCTCTCTCTCTCTCTCTCCCCCCACACGGCCTCAATCCTTTCTGAACAAGTCAGCCCAGAGTGCAGGAGCCCTGCAATCAAGGAAGGCCTGGAGTCTGGGATTTCCACAAACTTATCTGTCATGAGGTGTCCAGAGGAGCCTCCGTCCTCACTGGGCTGGCACCCCCTTTCTCTTTACCCCCAAACACCTCAGGTCACTAGCGATGGATGGACAGTGGGCAGACCCAGGGGGACCGACCAGGAGAAGGCAGGTCTCTCCCGGCTTCAGTGTCTTGGGGTGCTTTCCCTGTGGGTCGGGAAATGTCCCCAACACCTGTGCCCACCTGGCTCCCTCAGACACCACTGCCCAGGCCACCGGCAGCCCCGT
>NC_080175.1:1407495-1447495 GCF_950295315.1 Erinaceus europaeus
TTGTCTGTGTGAGTGTGTCTGTGTGAGTGTCTCTCTGTCTGTGAGTGTGTGTGTATTTATATGTCTCTGTGCCTGTGTGTGTCTCTGTGTCTGTGTGTGAGAGAGGGTCTGTCTGTGTTCATGGGTCTGTGTGTGTTCATGTGTCTGTGTGTGACTGAGTTCTGTGTGAGTGTCTCTGTGTCTTCATTATATTCATTGTGTTCATGTGTCTGTGTGTCTGTCGGCGTGTTATCAGACACTTTTGTGCACATGTGGACTCCTACACAGTGGTTGTGTAGTGTGAGCTGCTTGTGTAAGCATGGCTGTGTGACGTGACTTGTGTGTTGTGTCAGTTCAAACCTCCTTCTGTTACGACAGCTGAGACTACCCCCTCCCACTGTGAGGACAGCTTCAGTCCTCCTCCTCCTCTTCCTCCTCCTCCTCTTCCTCCTCCTCCTCTCTCCTCCTCCTCCTCCTCTCCCTCCTGCTGCTGGATGGAGTGCATGCTGTGTGGCACTTCCTGGGGTGACCACTGGCCTGCCTGGCAGGCTCGTAAATGGTGCTCTGTGTCAAGCACACGCTACTCTGAGTAAAATCCTTCTGCTTCAAGAACATTTTTTTTTCTGTTAGCATTGGTCTGACTCTCTCCTTTACAGAGCGCGTAGTATGTGTTCACACCAGCATGTCCCAGCAAAGTCAAACGGGAAGTAAATCACGTGTTTTGTGAGCAGAGCTTCTACTGCAAGAATGTGGGTCTGCCCACAGCCGTCACCATCACCGTCCCGACCAGATGGCTTTGACTGCCACCAGCCTTCTGTTTGGTGTCCTGCTTGCAAATGGCACTGAACCCTGACCATCTTGGGTAAGGGCTTCTGGGTCCTCGTAGGGGATGCAGGTGGCCCAGCAGGTCCCTGCCCCAACGGCACTGGAAGTGACGGCACAGTCTTGGTGGCCTTGGCTGCCGCAGGGACTCCAGAGTGAGGAGGGGACAGCCTCCTGCCAGCCCTTGTGTGGTCCTGCCTGTGCTGAGCTCGCTGCCCCAGAGCTCGGGCCAGTGTCTGGGCCGGTGACACTCGCTCGTTCCTGCCCTGTCGGGGGCCTCACTGCTGGGTCGCTTGAGCCAGTTCTAACAGAAGCAACGCAACGGCACTTGTCAGGAAAAGTGTCATCTGAGAGCCACCAAATTCACAGAGTGAGGAGGGAGGGGAAGGTTGACATTTTTCTGTTCATTGTGTCCAGTGCTGGGGAGTGAACTCAGGTCCTGACACATGTGTGATACTGCTTGGAGCATTTTTTTATATAAATTTAGAGAGATAAAGAGAGGGGGGCAGGAGGTGGCACACCTGGTTAGCTGCTCACATTACAGTGCACAAGGACCTGGGTTCAAGCCCCCGTCCCCACCTGCAGGGGGGAAGCTTCATGAGTAGTGAAGCAGGGCTGCAGGGGTCTCTCTTCTCCTCTGTTTTTTAAAAGAAAAAAGTGGGGAGTCGGTCGGTAGCGCAGCGGGTTAAGCGCAGGTGGCGCAAAGCACAAGGACCACCTTAATGATCCTGGTTCAAGCCCCCAGCTCCCCACCTGCAGGAGAGTCGCTTCACTGGCGGTGAAGCCGGTCTGCAGGTGTCTGTCTTTCTCTCCCCCTCCTCTGTCCATTTCTCTCTGTCCTATCCAACAACAAGGACATCAATAACAACAACAATAATAACTACAACAATGAAACAACAAGGGCAACAAAAGGGAATAAATATTAAAGAAAGAAAGAAGGAAAGAAGAAAGAAAGAAAGAAAGAAAGAAAGAAAGAAAGAAAGAAAAAGTTGAGAGAGAGAGAGAGAGAGAGAGAGAGAGAGAGGAGAGATAATGCATGGACCTTACCAGGTAAGGGCTCTTTTAGTCCTGGAAGGTAAGTTTATGTTTCCCATTCTTTTCATCACAGACGGAGAGATGAAAGAAGGGAGGAGGAGGGAGGAGACACCATAGCACTGCCCCACCTCTATGGGATGGGAAGGCATGCTTCACCAGCTGAGTTATCTCCTGGTCCAAAAAGTGAATGCCAGGGGCCGGGTGTTGGTGACCAGGTCGGGCACACATGTTACAGTGCACAAGGACCAAGGTTCAAGCCTCCAGCCCCTACTTG
Source organism: Erinaceus europaeus (assembly GCF_950295315.1). Lineage (NCBI taxonomy): Eukaryota > Metazoa > Chordata > Mammalia > Eulipotyphla > Erinaceidae > Erinaceus > Erinaceus europaeus. The sequence goes on from NC_080175.1 coordinate 1,409,606, forward strand.
CAGGGCCAAAGCTTCACAGGTAGTGAAAAAGGTCAGCAGGTGTCTCTCTGTCTCTCACCTTCTCTGTTTCCCCTTCCTCCTCTCAATTTCTCTCTGTCTCAATGCAAAATAAATACATATCTTTTTTAGGTGAACAATAGCAATGTTTTTTTCCCAACTCAGCCAGATTATTGTGACTGGTACTAGTGTGTTTTTGCTAGCTAACTCCATGCCTCCACCCCCCAATAACACTGAGCACTGGAGCATTTGAGGTGCCTGACAGAGGGTCCATGCTATCCCTGGGAGCAGAGGCAGCCCCCCCAAGGGCGGTTAGAGTAACGCAATACTCACACCCTGCTCGGGACAGAGCTCCCCGCCAGCTTGCAGACTTGAGCAAGAACACCTTCGCCAGTCCTGTGACACAGTCCCTTTTTTTTTTTTAATATTTATTTCTTTATTGGGGAATTAATGTTTTACATTCAACAGTAAATACAGTAGTTTGTACATGCATAACATTCCCCAGATTCCCGTTTAACAATACAACCCCCACTATGTCATTTGTCATCCTTCACAGTCCCTTCTTGATACCAAGAGGAGACGCTCACGCCAGCCTGACACTCCAGGGCCAGGAGCACATGGGGAGAAAGTGCCAGGCGCTGTTCAGGTCGTGGCAATCAGAGAGAAATTGGGAGGGGAGGGGAGACAGAGAGGCAGAGAGATACCTGTAGCCCTGCTTCGCCACATGTGAAGCCTCCTCCCCCCTGCAGGTGGGGAGCCGGGGCTCGAACCCTGATACTTGAGCCTGTCCTTTCTCACAGTACTGTGTGTGCTTAACCAGGTGTACCCCTGCCTGGCCCCTCTCCATTTTCTTTTCATTTCTTTCCCCTTCCTTTTATTTTTTATTGTTAGCAGGGTTATCCGTGTGTCTTGGGGCCTGCACAGCTAATCCACGGCTCCTGGTGGCCTGTTTTGTTTTCTCACTTTTTAATAAATTATTTGCTAGAACGGAGAGAAATTGAGGAGGAGAGGGAGGCAGAGAGGGAGACAGACAGAGAGACGACACCTGCAGCCCTGCCTCACCACTCGTGAAGCTTCCCCCTGCAGGTGGGGAGCCGGGCTCGAACCCCGGCCCTTTGCTCATGGTGAGGTGCTCAGCCGGGTGCAGCTGTGTGTGTCTGTGTGTGAGTGTGTGTGTATGTGTGTGAGTGTGTGTATGTGTGTGTGAGTGTGAGTGTGTGTCTGTCTGTTTGTGTGTGTGTCTGTGCGTGTATGTGAGTGTGTGTCTGTGTGTGAGTGTGTGTATGTGTATGTGTGTGAGTGTGTTTCTGTGTGTGTATGTGAGTGTGTGTCTGTGTGTGTGTCTGTGTGTGAGTGTGTGTATGTGTATGTGTGTGAGTGTGTGTCTGTGTGTCTGTTTGTGTGTGTGTATGTGAGTGTGTGTCTGTTTGTGTGTGTGTGTATGTGAGTGTGTGTCTGTGTGTGTGTATGTGTGTATGTGTGTGTGAGTGTGTGTCTGTTTCTATGTGTGTCTGTGTGTGTGAGTGTGTGTGTGAGTGTGTGTCTGTTTGTGTGTGTGTATGTGAGTGTGTGTCTGTCTGTGTGTGTGTGTGTCTGTGTGTATGTGTATGTGTGTAAGTTCCTCTGATTCAACTCTCTTTTAAAAATCCCCTTTATTTATTGGAAAGAGACAGCCAGATATCAAGAGGGAGGGGTGATAGAGAGGGAGAGGGAGACACCCACAGCACTGCTTCACCCCCCGAGGGTCTCTGCCATGGTCCCCTGACGACATGTGCTGGAGGAAGCTTCCTTGGAGTGATTTCTCTCCCGACCCCCTACCTCCAAACTCTTTCTATCTGAAAAATTCAGCCCAGGGTAGTGCAGCCCTAGCGTCTCTGTCTCTGTCTCTCTCTCTCATACACACACAGAGAGAATTAGAGAAAGCAGGAAGGAAAGGAAACACACTGACGAACACTGTAACGTGAGGGCACGGATCACGCAGACAGTGCGCCTGCGTCCTAAGACGAAAGGTAGAGAGACAGGGCCAAGGAGGAGGTCGTAATAAGGATGGCGGGTAGACTAAGACACCCACTAGAAAAGAGATGACAAGTTAAACTGAAGCAGGCACTGTGGTGCTGCTCCTGGCTGAGTGTGCAGGGTGCCACACTCAAGGACCTGGGTTCAAGCCCCGAGTCCCCACCCGCAGGGGTGAAGTTTCACAAATGGTGAAGCAGTTCTGCACGTGTCTCTCTCCTCTACCTCCCCTTTCCCTCTTGATTTATCTCTTTTTAAATAGTTTCTACTATATTTACTTATCTGATAGAAAAAGCCAGAAATTGAGTTGTAGGGAGAGACAGAGAAGGGACGAGAAGGCGCCGGGCAGGTGTCTCTCTGTCTCTCTCCCTCTCTATCTCCCCCTTTCCTCTCAATTTCTGGCTGTCTCTATCCAATTAATAAAGACAATATAAAGAAATTTTAGAAAAGAAAAGAGGGTGAGACACAGAGAAGCATTTCCAAGTGTGAAAAACTCAACTGCAATAAACATAGGCACACATTCTCAGTGGTTTTTCTTTCAATCCATTCATTTATTATCCACTTATTCTTTTTTTAATATTTATTTATTCTCTTTCGTGGCCCTTGTTGTTTCATTGTTGTAGTTATGATTGTTGTTATTGTTGTCATCGTTGTTGGATAGGACAGAGAGAAATGGAGAGAGGAGGGGAAGACAGAGAGGAGGAGAGAAAGATAGACACCTGCAGACCTGCTTCACCGCCTGGGAAGCGACTCCCCTGCAGGTGGGGAGCTGGGGGCTCGAACCGGGATCCTTACGCTGGTCCTTGTGCTTTGTGCCAAGTGCGCTTAACCCACTGTGCTGTGATGGGAGTTTGTGCCAGACTCCCATCCATTTATTCTTGATGGAGACAGAGGGGGAGATAAGCAGACACCCACAGCACTGCTTTGCAATTCCTGACGCTCTCCCCTTGCGGGCGCGGCCAGGGATTAAACCCGGGTCCTGGCACGTGGTGACATGTGCGCTCAAGCCTGCGTGCCACCGCATGGCCCCTCCATTCTCAGTTCGTTAACAGAGAGGACGAGGCACAGAGCCTGAGGCAGGGCAGAGAGGGCTGCAGGGCCGCGGCCCACAGCTGAGAGCTGGGTCCAGCTGGTTCTGGTCTAGCGACCTGCAGGCCAGCCGCAGCTAACCTGTCCCCCCGTGGGGCACAGCTGTGACTCACAGTCCGTCGTCAGCAGCTCCTCCAAGGTTCAGAGGCTGTGGATGTGTTAATCAATCTGATAGGGGTAATTATTTCTCTGTGTTCACATGTGTCAGCACTTCACATTTTGTACCTTAAAGATGTCTGCAAATTATGGACAAAAACCAGGAGGAAGCAAATTACCAGTGTGGGAAAAAAAAAAAAGAGAAAGACATTGGCCTTTCTCTGCTGAGAGAGATTAATAATATAGCAGTGGATCCGGGCCCCGGAGTGGTGGATGCTGTCACGCTCCTCCGCTGGGCTTGACTTGGTTATGCACTCATATGACGCACATGGTTTTACACTTGTCTGGCCTGGTTCTTTGTCCTTGATGGGCAAAAGCCGAAGGCCTGCACATAGAAGGGGTTGTCTCCTGCCTGCACGGGATGTCTCTGGGACAGAAACTCGTAAGAGCATCTTAGAAGGAGACACACAGCAAGGATCCAGACATGCACCACCAACCAGGCAGAAGCACCTTTGCATGCGTGACACAGGGCGTGGACCCAGGGCCTCGAGCATGTGTGACTTCACCACTGCGAAACCTTCCGGGCTGAATTTTCAGCTTTTTTATTTTGGACGGAGGGGCCAGTGAAGGAGAGAGCTGGAGAGGGTACAGCCCATTGCCCCACGCACAGTGAATGCCACCCTTGTGTCAGGACCCAGGTATCTTCAGTCAGATCCGTCTCTTGAGCAACAGCAGCCGAGGCCAGGCTGCATGTGACCTGGGACCCCTCACTCAGGACACAACCCCAGGACCTCCCTCGGGCAGCAGGCCCACCCCCTCATCAGTTCCCGGGGGTCAGAAAGGTGGCAGGTATCCAGTTATTATGTTGGCGGGGAGTATCTTCTACCCCCATGAATAAGATGCTCAGCTCAGCCAGAAGGCCTTCTATTTGATTATTTTCAGAGTGTAACCTTCTTCCCTTTAACTAAAGAATCAAACCTCGGAGGGAGAGGCTGGGGAGACAGCATAATGGTTATGCAGAGACTCTCATGCCATGAGCAGTGCTGGGAGCCGGAAGGAGGCGCCTCATTAAAACTCCTGGGGGCTAGACGGTGGCACACCCACTGGAGCGGACACAGTACTAAGCACAAGGACACCTGCTCGAGGCCCCTCTCCCCACCTGCAGGGGGGAAGCTTCACGAGTGGCAAAGCAGGGCTGCAGGCTGTAGGTGTGTCTTTCTCTCCCTCCCTGCCTCCTCCTCCTCTCTCAATTTCTCTCTGTCCTAGGGAATAAAAGTGGAGTGAACATGTAACTCTAGTAACTCTAGTAACCATAGTGCCCTCCACGGTGTGACAAAGACAGAAACACATGTACACGTAGGATAAGACTCAACCCGAACCTGACTGGCCAATGGAGATGTAACAGCCAGAGGCAAGCTGAGTCAAGTAAAGGCTCAGAAACCAGCTGGACCAAGTGCTTCCACCATTACTGACCCGGATGCCGCAGATGCTGCTAAGAACTGAAAGCGCTCGCCACGCCACGGCTAGGCTGGGGACCCGCTCCCCCAGCTCCAGGGACCCTCACTCAGCTGGTCGTGCCCGCTGTGTGAGCCTTACCTGCGAACAGCTAATCGGGTTGACTGTGTGTTGTGTGAATTGTGTGACCTTTCTCTGACATCTAAAAATAAGTAAAAAATTATTGCTTAACCCCGACAGGCTCTCAGAGTAAGTCGTTGCTCTAAATTCCTTGCTCGCTACAAAAAGGAAGTGAAAAATGACCACAGGGAGCAGTGGATTTGTAGTGCTGGCTCGGAGTGTCAGGAATAACCCTGGAAGACCCCCCCAAAAAAATGAAAGAAAAAGAAAAGAAAAAATATGAATAAAACTTTCCTATTTAAAAACGAATTCTCTCTGGATAGGTGAAATGGCTCCCAAGGAGAGCACTCTGCCCGCCATCTGAGACCAGGTTTGAGCCCGGCCCCCAGTGCTGTGGTCTCTCCTCCCCACCCCCATCTTCTTACTTCTTTGATCAGAAAGCCCTAAGCAGGGGGTCGGGCGGTAGCACCACGGGTTAAGCACATGTGGTTCAAAGCGCAACGGCCCGAGTAAGGATCCTGGTTCGAACCCCCGGCTCCCCACCTGCAGGGGAGTCACTTCCCAGGCGGTGAAGCAGGTCTGCAGGTGTCTGTCTTTCTCTCCCCCTCTCTGTCTTCCCCTCCTCTCTCCATTGCTCTCTGTCCTATCCAACAACGACGACATCAATCACAACAATAATAGTTAGAACAACAATAGTGAAAAAAAAAAGTCCTAAGCAAATTTCTTCTTGTTTTGTGGGCTCTGTTATGTGTTATCTCAGTGGGGCTAATAGTTGGGAGACGGCTGGTCAGGAAGGGCTCGCACCCGGGGCCTCTCTGCACGTGGTGGGCACCGCCCTACCCGGAAGCTATCTCTGGGCTCCCCTTGTTGATCTTTGCCTCTGGGGTTATCGCTGGGGCTCGTGGGCTGGTATTACAAACCTACTGCTCACAGTGGCCATTTCTTCCATTTTGGGGGACAAGACAGAGAAATGGATAGAAGAGGGGAGATAGAGATGGAGAGAGACAGAGACACTGTTTGTGAAGTGTCAACTCCACAGGTGGGGAGCCTGGGGATTGAAACTGGATCCTTTCTGGGGTTCTTGTGCTTAGTAATCTGTGGGACTGTCTCTGTGCTCCACTGCCAGGCCCCATCCCCGTTGTCTCTTTTTTTTTTAATAGGACAGAGAGCAATGGAGAGAGGAGGGGAAGACAGAGAGGGGGAGAGAAAGACAGACACCTGCAGACCTGCTTCACCGCCTGTGAAGCGACTCCCCTGCAGGTGGGGAGCCGGGGACTCAAACCGGGATCCTTACGCCGGTCCTTGTGCTTTGTGCCACCTGCGCTTAACCCGCTGCGCTACTGCTCGACTGCCTCCTGTTGTCTTTTTAAAAGATAATTTAATTGTAAACCTGCGGAATTCCATGGTCAGTAAGAACAGTGTCTAACGAGCTTGCAAAGTGCGGTACTAACTAGCTCAGCACAAGGGGACTCTGGGAAGATGGTGAGTGTGTGTGTGTGTGTGTGTGTGTGTGTGTGTGTGTGTGTGTGTGTGTGTGTGTGTAAGTCTGAGTCTTTGTATGTGTGTGAGTGTATGTGTGAGTGTGTGTGTGTGTGTGTGTGTGTGTGTGTGTGTGTGTGTGTGTGTGTAAGTCTGAGTCTTTGTATGTGTGTGAGTGTATGTGTGAGTGTGTGTGTGTGGGTGTGTGTGTGAGTGTGTGTGTGAGTGCGAGGGTGTGTGAGTGTGCGAGGGTGTGTGAGTGTGTATGAGTGTGAGTGTGTGTGTGAGTGTGTGTGCGAGTGTGTGTGAGTGTGTCGGTGTGTGTGAATGTGTGTCTGTGTGTGAGTGTGTTGTGTGAGTGTGTGTGTGTGTGAGTGTGTGTCTGTGTGTGTGTGTGAGTGTGAGTGTGTGTGTGAGTGTGTCGGTGTGTGTGTGACTGTGTGTATGAGTGTGTGTGTGAGTGTGTGTGTGTGAGTGTGTTGGTGTGTGTGAATGTGTTTCTGTGTGTGTGAGTGTGTGTGTGAATGTGTGTGTGTCTGTGTGTGAGTGTGTTGTTGTGTGAGTGTGTGTCTGTATGTATGTGAGTGTGTGTGTGTGTGAGTGTGTCGGTGTGTGTGTGACTGTGTGTATGAGTGTGTGTGAGTGTGTGTGAGTGTGTGAGTGTGTGTGAGTTTGTGTGAGTGTGTGTGTGTGAGTGTGTGTGTGTGTGTGAATGTGTGTGTGAGAGTGTGTGTGTGAGTGTGAGTGAGTGTGTGAGTGTGTGTGTGAGTGTGTGAGTGTGTGTGAGTGAGTGTTTCGGTGTGTGTGTGAGTGTGTGTGTGAGTGTGTGTGTGAGTGTGTGTGAGTGTGAGTGTGTGTGTGAGTGTGTGAGTGTGTGTGTGTGTGTGAGTGTGTGAATGTGTGTGAGTGTGTGTGTGTGTGTGTGAGTGTTTCGGTGTGAGTGTGTGTGTCCCAAGAGCAATTCCATGGGTGGAGAAGGGGCTCCAGGTCCCTTCGCACAGTTTGCTCTCCTCTCCTCTCTCTCCGGCTGCAGCGGCTCCGGCTGCAGTGGGCAGGGTTTGAGCTGCAGCCTCAGGAAATGCTCAGGCTCCCAGCATGAGCCGCCAGGCCTGGGTCCCCCCACTCTGCCCTGAGAGACTGAGACCTGCTGCCCGTCTCTTCCGGCTGCGGGAGCCGCACATTTCCGCTCTCAGGGTCCACAGCTCTTCCCACACCTCGTCTGTCTGTCCAGTGGGATCAGAGAAGGTTTAAGCCTGAACGTGCCTTGGTGATGAGTGTGGACACACAGCCTGTGGGTCCCGAGCTGACCTGTGTGGTGAGGGACAGCCGAGCTGTGGCCCAGAGGCTCTCGCTCTGTGGACTGTGGGCCACGGAAGAGGAGGTCTGTTGGCTCTGTGAAGCAGGAAGTGTCCCTGATTTCTGTCTGTCCTACCTAATAAGAACAACAACAACAACAACAAAAAACCAGGGAAAATGGCCACCAGGAGCAGTGGATTCCTAGTGCTGGCACCGAGCCCCAGTGAAAACCCTGGCGTGGGGGGTAGAAACGGAAGTGGGCAAGTCACAGCGGCTCTGAGGAGTGAGGACCCGCCGCCCTCTGAGCTCCTCTGAAGTAAAAAAAAAGAAAAGAAAAGAAAAAAGAAAGGAAAAGAAAAAGGAGTGAGACCCCCAGAGCCACATGCACAAAAACGTGAGAAGAAAATCACTGGGGGGCTGGGTCAGGGTTTGAGGAGACTGCAGAAGCCTCTGGTTAACCCTCGGTGCACAGCTTCCAGAGTGGAGCTCTGGCTTGGAACTTGCCCTCTTGCATAAAATAAAGAAATGATTAAGGAATAACCACGTTCAAGGTCAGAGGAGTATCTCTCTTTCCTTGCATCCCTGCGTCCCTGTGTTCAAGAGACAATGAGGAATTGAAAAACGGGCTTGCAAAATAAATAAACAGATAACAGGTAAGTAAACAAATCATGGAGTACCCCGACCATCCCTAAGACTCTGTGAGAATCGTGGGGGTTAGTACAAGGTGGAGAGGGCGCACTGGATTCTGGTGGTGGGCACCATATGAACTACGCCCCTGCGACCTCACAGTTAGCTAATTATGATTGAATCGCCAATAAACAGCCACAGACGGGGACAGGCAGCGGCTCAGCAGGTTCATGCACAAGGACTCAGGTTCAGGCCTCGAGTTCCCAGGAGAAAACCTTCAGGAGTGGTGGAGCAAGGCTGCAGGCATCTCTCTGTCTCTCTCCCTCTCTTTCAGCCTCCTTTGTCTCTGTCTAGTAAATAAAAATCGGTTTAGAAAAGGGCAGCCTGAGACCGGGTGTGACTCCTTAGGGTGGCCGTGTGTCTGCGGGCGGGGTTCAGCTCAGGGGCTTCTAAGTGAAGGCTTCCTGATGGAAGGTTCTGGCAGGGTTGTGGTGCGGAGAGCCCTGTCACCGCCGAGCCCTGAGCCGGGCACCCCAGCCATGGCGTCGAGACGAGAGATCCATAAGAGAACAGGAGTCACATTAACCTGCTCGGTGGTGAGGAAAAGTGCGCGCCCGGTGCAGGAACCGGGAAAGTCAATTCCGCTTTTGAGAAATCTGTCAGATTAATTACAATACAGTGTAGTACAGGAGAGCTAATTAATACCCCTTGGCCTCTCTCTCTCTCTCTCTCTCTCTCTCTCTCTCTCTCTCTCTCCCCCCACCCCCACCCACCGCCTTTGTTCTCCTTCTTGTCGCCTGCCCTGCTCGCAGGCTGGAGACAGGAGAAGCTGCCACAGCCTGGCTTCACACTGGCTAGCACCAAGGTAAACTGACACAAACAATTAGTGTCTGCTTCTAGAACAAATAGAAGTCAGCACGCGATTAGCGTTGTCATGTCTAATCCCTCCGAATGGTTTGATTATCACGGGAGCGCAGCCATGGGGAGAGGGCCCCGTTTGCTGGGGACACCTGCCAAGGGAGGGTCTCAAGGAGCGTCCTGCTGCATTTTGCATCCCGTCAGAGGTTGGGGAGGAGTGCACCTGAGGCCCCAGTGTGAGAGGACAAGTGACCCGAGAGCTGGCGGACCCTGTCTGTCACCTGCAGGGGACTTCACAGTGGCGGTGACCTAGCCCGACTGGCCTAGGCCATCTGCCCAGGGGGAGTCAGGATGGAATCATAGTTTTTCACCATGGAGTATGGTATTGGCTGTAGGTTTTCTATATATAGACTCCAATAGGTTAAGTAATTTTCCATCTATTCTACCACCACCCCATTTTTTGCCATGTTTTGATCAAGAAAAGATGCTGGGTTTTAACCATACAAGTGCACACACACAAACACACCACACACACACACACACACACACACACACACACACACTCACACTCACACACACACCACACACACACACAAACACATACACACACACAAACACACACACACACACACCACACGCATGCACGCACGCACGCACACACATTCAAATGAATCAAGGCTTGGATATTATACTAGAAACTATAAAATACTTAGAGGAAATATTGGCAGAAATATTTTCCATTTAAATTTTATAAGCATCTTCAATTCTTCTTCTTCTAGCGTTTGCCCTTCTTCCGTAGCCAGTCAACAGCGTCAGGTTGAGCCTGATGTAAAGTTTCGAGACCGCCTTTAAATCTGGAGAGGTGGCAGTCGTGGACTATGTGGGTCATAGTACAAATCAAATAGCAAGGAAGACTAAAACAAAAAAGAAACCTATGGGACAAAATCAAATTAAAATTCTTCTGCACAGCAAAAAGTCCGCCACCCAAACCAAGAAGCTACTTACAGAACAGGAAGTCTTTACATGCCATACATCAGACAAAAGGCTAATATCCAAAATATATAAAGAACTCGCCAGACTCAACAACAACAAAAATAACCCCAAGTGATCCCATCCAAAAATAAGGAGAGGGTACAGATGGAATATTCACCAAAGAAGAGATCCAAAAGGCCAACATACTTGAAAAAAAAAATGCTCCAACTCACTGATTGTCAGAGAAATGAAAATAAAGACAACAATGAGATACCACTTCACCCCTGTGAGAATGTCACACATCAGAAAAGGCAGCAGCAACAAACAGCTGGAGAGGCTGTGGGGACAAAGGAGCCTCCTGCCCTGCTGGTGGGAATGTCAGTGGGTCCAGCTCTATGGAGAGCAGTCTGGAGACTCTCCCAAGGCTAGAAGTGGAGCTGCCCTGTGATCCTGAAATGTCTCTCCTGGGGACAGATCCTAAGGAACCCAATAAACCCATCCAAAAAAGGTCTGTGTGCAACTGTGTTCATAGCGGCACAATCTGTAATAGCCAAAACCTGTAAGCAACCCAGGTGTCCAACAACAGATGAGTGGCTGAGTAAGTTTTGGTCTGTATACACAATGGAATCCTACTCAGCTATTAAGAATGATAAAGTCACATTCTTCCCCTCATCTTGGATGGAGCTTGAAGGAATCATGTGGCATGAGATCAGCCAGAGAGAGAAGGATGAAGATGGGCTGATCTCACTCATGGACAGAAGTGGAGACATCAGGACAGAAGGGGAGACACCAAGCAGAACGTGGACTGGGACTCGTGTAATGGTCTAAAGTAAAGGATGTGGGGGTGCGTGGCTTTTAGGTCCTGGAGCTGATGGTGGAGGAGGACCTGGGCTGAGGTTGAGAGTGTTTTGCCGAAAACAGAAAATTTACACATGGCCAACAACCGCATTTCCTGTTGACTGTGAACAATTAGTCCATATATATTTGAGTCCTGTCTTCTCCCCTTCTCTCTTAGGTGCTTGGATTATAGCTCCACTTTCTCGACGGCCAGCTAAGCAGGTTATTCAAGCTCCCAGATTGTTGTTTACTCAGCTGAAATAATTTCTTTGCACAATTTACCCTTACTATGCCTTACTCTGGGTGGACTAGAGACCAAGTTCACAGAGAAAGGACCCACTTTACACTAGACCAGCAGACTGCGGCAATCACACAGCCACAGCCCGGAATCCCGTCACAGATGAAGTCTGTCGGGTCGGGGAGACTGGCTAGTCAGAGGGCAGGAGGGCTGCATTCCAGAGGCGCCAGTGCCCAGCATGACCAGTGGCCAGAGGTGAACAGTGTTCTGATGACAGCAAGAAAAAAACAGGACAAAAATCAACAATTACAGTAGACTCCGTTTAGCACGAATGGGATGGAAAGGGATTCCATCTGCAGACGAGATCTTGCTTGTTTATCACTTACCCATCTAGTTAGGGTCATGCTGACGTACAAGGACAAATGCTGAAGCTTTTGGGGTGCAGGCTGTACAGTTTCACAACCACACCCTCCACTGTAAGTGGGAAAACGGTGAACAAAACCCATAGCTTCCGGGGTGCAGGGAAATGTGTTTTTTTAATTATATTTATTTTCCCTTTTGTTGCCCTTGTTGTTTTTTATTGTTGTTGTAGTTATTATTGTTGCTGTTATTGATGTCATTGTTGTTGGATAGGACAGAGAGAAATGGAGAGAGGAGGGGAAGACAGAGAGGGGGAGAGAAAGACAGACACCTGCAGACCTGCTTCACCGCCTGTGAAGTGACTCCCCTGCAGGTGGGGAGCCGGGGGCTCGAACCGGGATCCTTATGCCGGTCCTTGTGCTTTGCGTGCTTCACGTCTTATGAAGCTTCTCCCCTGCAGGTGGGGAGCTGGGGCTCGAACTGGGATCCCCTTAAACCTGTCCTTTCACTTGGTGCCACGTGTGCTTAACCTGCTGAGCTACCGCCCGACTCCCCAAAACATGATTGTTTTATAGATGCATCAGACCCAGCTAGGCTCTGCGTCAGTTTCCTGGCCCCAGATTTCAGTGGCGTTTCTATTTTAGAGTATAACAGTCCATGAAGAAAGACTGGGTCTTGGTTTACAAATTTAGGGTAAGAGCAAGCAGATGGTTGGGGGGGGGGGACATGTAAGCTGTGAGTGGGGGGGTGAGGGGAATTAAGAAATTAACTTGCTTGAAAGCCCTCAAGGCCATGCAAACACTGGAGTGGAGGGGGATTTAAGCCTGGAATTTCCAGCTGTCCCCTAGACCTGGTGCAGATATCTGTAATGATTTTTATATCCTGTAACACCATGAGCCTGTCAAGCTCCCATCCCCAGGGAACTCAGGACCCCCTCCCTCCCTGCACTCTCCTCCCCAGTCCCATCTGCACCTTAGCCCCCGCACCTGCCTCTTGGATTTTGTGTGACTGTGTCCCTAGCTTGAGTCTACCTCCACTCACGTGAGGCCTTTCTCCTCCTCCTCCTCCTCCTGCTCCTCCTCCTCCTCCTCCTCCTCCTCTCACTCAGCAAGAGCCCCTCCAGTCCATCCCAACAGGCATCTCAGGGAAGGACTGTGAAGTTTCCTTCCCACATGCAGCCCAGGGAGACAGCCCTTCATGATCACAAGGGCTATGTCCTGAGCATCCCGGTTCAGCTCGGGGCAGCCTCAGCCCTGCAGCCCTGCCTTCTCTGGGGTCACCTGGCAGCATGTGACAAGTGCAGTGGCCATGGAACTGAAGCCACAGGCGACTCAGGGGAGTCAGAGAGATAGGCCTGGGCTCTGCATGGGGGTTGCTGTGCTTAACTGGAGCCAGCCAGCCAACACCCACATGAGTCACGGAGCTGCCCATGGGTTCCTGAAGTGCTCTTGTTCCTTGTGGCATCATGGGGCTGGAGAAGCTGGACACCCAGAAGATTCCTCAGGGAGACGAGAGTTCTGTGTCTAACTCAGAGCCTGCAGGTGACCTTCACTGACCGGCATCTTGAAAGTGAGTATGGCCAGCAAGAAGGCGCCCCCTTTAGGCCTTGGGTCCTTTTATGAACAGGGCTCACAGAACATTCCTGAAATTCAGGAATTTCAGATACAAAGAGGGAGGTTTGGGCGGGGAGCAGAACAAACCACTGGGCCAGTGATTAGTCTTTCAAACACAGGGTGTGGCATCTGGATCTAAAGATACAAGGTTTAACAAAGGAAAGAGACACAGGCTGGGGGTGTGGATCCACCTGCCAACACCCATGTCCAGCAGAGAAGCAATGACAGAAGCCAGAACTACCGCCTTCTCTCCCCCAAAATATTTGTTCCGTACTCCCAGAGGGGTAAATGATAGGGGGAGATAGCCAGAGGGAACCCCATGCCCTCCCAAGGCGCCTGTTACTAGAAACCTTGTTTTTATCCCATCACTGAAAGGGAAGCACATCAGGAAAATGCCAGAGGAAGCCGGGCGCTGTTTCTCTTACCCGAGAGAAAAGAGGGGTGAAGGCGGGACACTCGGAAGCAGTAATAGGCGTGGGTATGACTTAGAAGGGAAATGAAGGCACAGCCACAGAAAGTGGACAAAAAAATTAGATAGATGGATAGATATAGATAGATGATAGATAGGGATAGATAGGGATAGATAGATAGATAGATAGATAGATATAGATAGATAGATATAGATAGATATAAATAGATATAGATAGATGATAGATAAGGATAGATAGATATAGATGATAGAGATAGGTAGATAGATAGGTAGATAGAGATAGATAGGTAGGTAGATAGATAGATGGGGATAGATAGATGGGGATAGACAGACGGGGATAGATAGATAGATAGATAGATAGATAGATAGATAGATAGATGGGGATAGATAGATGGGGATAGACAGACGGGGATAGATAGATAGATAGGGGTAGATAGATGGGGATAGATAGTTAGATGGGGATAGATAGATGATAGATAGATGGGGATAGATAGATGATAGATGATAGATAGATAGAGATAGATAGATGATAGATAGATAGATAGATAGATAGATAGATAGATGATAGATGATAGATAGATAGATAGATGGGGATAGATAGATAGATGAGGATAGATAGATAGATGGGGATAGATAGATGATAGATAGATGGGGATAGATAGATAGATGATAGATGATAGATAGAGATAGATAGATAGATGATAGATGATAGATAGATAGATAGATAGATAGATGGGGATAGATAGATAGATGGGGATAGATAGATGATAGATGATAGATAGATAGAGATAGATAGATAGATAGATAGATGATTGATAGATAGATAGATAGATGGGGATAGATAGATGGGGATAGATAGATGATAGATAGATGGGGATAGATAGATAGATGATAGATAGAGATAGATAGAGATAGATAAATAGAGATAGATAGATAGAGATAGATAGATAGATAGATAGATAGATGGGGATAGATAGATAGATGGGGATAGATAGATGATAGATAGATGGGGATAGATAGATAGATGATAGATAGAGATAGATAGAGATAGATAGATAGATAGATAGATAGATAGATAGATGGGGATAGATAGATGATAGATAGAGATAGATAGAGATAGATAGATAGATAGATAGATAGATGGGGATAGATAGATGATAGATGGGAATAGATAGATGATAGATGATAGATAGATAGAGATAGATAGATAGATGATAGATGATAAATAGATAGATAGATAGATAGATAGATAGATAGATAGATAGGGATAGATAGATAGATGGGGATAGATAGATGATAGATAGATGGGGATAAATAGATAGATGATAGATAGATAGAGATAGATAGATAGATAGATAGATGGGGATAGATAGATGATAGATAGATGGGGATAGATAGATGATAGATAGATGGGGATAGATAGATGATAGAGATAGATAGATAGAGATAGATAGATAGATAGATAGATAGATAGATAGATGGGGATAGATAGATAGATGGGGATAGATAGATGATAGATAGATGGGGATAGATAGATGATAGATAGATAGAGATAGATAGATAGAGATAGATAGAGATAGATAGATGATAGATGGGGATAGATAGATGATAGATAGATAGAGATAGATAGATAGAGATAGAGATAGATAGATAGATGATAGATGATAGATAGATAGATAGATAGATAGATAGATAGATAGATAGATAGATAGATGGGGATAGTTATAAAGTCAGCCCATATCTGTGACCTTGGGAGAACCACTGCCGTGTCCAGTGGAGGGGATGGGGACACAGAGCTCTGGTGGTGGCAGTCGTACGGAATTAAACCCTTACTATCTTATAGTTTTTTAAATCACTAATAAAAATGCAAAAGATAAGCATATTTCCTTTTTTTACAGCTATCGGGTTTAAGCTCAGCACAGAATGACTCCTGCCTCCCAGAGGTCCCTACAGCCCAGCTTCTCTGTCAGAGTGTAAGACTTGAATGTCCAGGAGCTCAGACTCCCCTGGGGCTGCGGCCTGCTGCCCAGCAGTCAGGGAAGAGCTGACGGGGACCAGCCTGCGGGCCCTACCTTGGACACACGCCAGGAGTGTCCTCAGCTGTGGGGCCTCCTCTTGCTCCCAGCCACTTAACATGGGAGGGTGGTCACTCAGGGTGCACACAGGGTAGCCCCTCTGTGTTCTGACCTGCTCGGCCGCCAACGCCCCCTGTCCCTTACTGCTGGCTTCTCCAGACCCTGGGCTCCAGTCTGACACATTCCCTCTGCCACCTTCTCGGCCCCAAGTCACTGGGAAGCTTATGGCTTCACAACTCTGCACCCAAGAGTCACCAAGCTGCCCTGGGCTTGAGGTCTGAGAGGAGCCCCAAACCTGGCTGTGTGCACTGCTGGGACCAAGCCCTCACAACGGGGAGCTGAGGTCCTGGGCCAGCAGATGAGATCTGTCTGTCTGCCTCTGTCTGGCTGGTGCTTCACGGAGGCTCAGCCTTG
Source organism: Erinaceus europaeus (assembly GCF_950295315.1). Classification (NCBI taxonomy): domain Eukaryota; kingdom Metazoa; phylum Chordata; class Mammalia; order Eulipotyphla; family Erinaceidae; genus Erinaceus; species Erinaceus europaeus. The sequence goes on from NC_080175.1 coordinate 1,425,575, forward strand.
GCGGCCTCCAGTCCCAGCAAAGCAAGAAGGCCGCGCCTCTTGCAGACACAGCTAGCATCCCTGGGCGGGGGGCAAGGCAGGCAGTGGGTCTGCAGGTGGAGGGCCCCAGGGCCCTGGAGGCACCGTGACTCGGGGCCATCCTGAACCCCTCCAGCACCATTTCATGTTTTCTGTTCTAGCCACACGCTCTCTCTCCTCCCCGAACATCGTTGTAATTACACAAATGATGCTCCACTGTCACTCCCAGTCAAAGGTGTCATCTGGAATTAAAAATTCAGGCCCGAGCTCATTCTGCAAGCCCTGTGGGCTTAACCCTCTGGTACCCGGGACGCGGCGAGGGGTGGGAGGCTGGAGGCTCACCACCTGCCATCCCCAGAGTGATGACACCATCTGCCCGGCTGCTGGGCCAGCACCACCCCTCAGAGTCGAGCAGAGCTGGGTGCTGGGCCCGCGGGCCTCTCTTCACCCCGTGGCCCACATCTCCCCAGAGCCTGCCTGCTCCCTTTCCAGCAGGTTCCCAGGTCTGGGCTGAGGACACACTTCAACACTTCAACGTGTCAGAGCACAGGTCTTGCACGCCCAAGTTCCCTGGGCCCCCAGATTCAATCCCCTCACCACCACAAGCTAGAGTTGAGCAGTGGCCAAGTCTCTCTGTCTCCAGATAAATAAATCCTGGGCCCATAAAGATATCTCACCATGTAGAACACATGTCTTGTCATGCCCGTGGTCACATTCCAGCCACGACACCACATGGGAGATGCCACTGCACCAGGGGAATCTCTCTCTCCCTCTCTTTCCATTTCCATTTCACTCTGTCTTTCTATAAAAATGCTACCTGGAGAGAGAGAGAGAGAGAGAGAGAGAGAGAGAGAGAGAGAGAGAGGTATATCTCTCCTACCTCCCCTCCTTGAAAGGAGCCTGGATAGCTGGTGTCCTGACTTGTCTGGCCACTTCTTGTACACCTTTGATACCAGGAGAGGCAAGGCCATTAGGTCAGTGGCAACACTCTCTGTTTTGGTCACTGAACATCTGACAGGCCCAAGATAATAGTGTCACTGTCATGGTGGCTTCGTGTTTTCAGCAGCTGTGATTCCACCTCTCCTGCCCACATTGCCACTCAGGGAAAAGAGGGGGTGGCTGGCACCAAACTGGGAGACTGGCAGCTGTGACGCACCACTACTGGGTCTGGGCTCAAGCGACAAAGAACTGGAGCAAAGAGACATCAGGTACACACCCACTAACTCGCAATGGTGACTTGTTGACTTTCCAGTGTTGCTGCCCCATAGAGGCTGGACCAGCAGCAGAGAGACCTTCTGTTGACAGCAGGGACACTGCTTCTATATATAAACAAGATGTCAAACGCCTTAGCCACAGTGCCTCCTGCTGGCACAACAATAAGAGTACTAAATGTGGAAACTGAAATACAGAGGCAGCTGGGACAGACATCCCAAATGACCAGACAGACGCAGATCTAGAAAAAAAAAATGACAGAGACAGGGTTCATGAAAATCATGATGAAAACTCTTCAGGAAACATCATCATCAAAACAGCCTGGGACTGGAGCAAAAATAGGCACACAGACCAAAGGAACAGAATTGAAAGTCCAGAACTAAACCCCCACACCTACGGGCATCTAATCTTTGATAAGGGGGCCCAAAGGATTAAATGGAGGAAGGAGGCTCTCTTCAATACATGGTTCTGGGAAAACTGGGTTTGTAACATGCAGAAGAATGAACCTGGACCCCCCTTATCTCACCAGAAACAAAAAAAAATTAACTCCAAATGGATCGAGGAACTGGATGTTAGACCAGAAACTATTAAATAATTAAAGGAAAACATTGGTGGAACACTTTCCCACCTAAACCTCAAGGACATCTTTGATGAAACAAACCTAATTGCAAGGAAGACTAAAGCAGAAACAAACCAATGGGACTACATCAAATTGAAAAGCTTATGCACAGCCAAAGAAATTATCACACAAACAAAGAGACCCCTCACACAGAATGGGAAAAGATCTTCACATGCTGTACATCAGACAAGAAACTAATCACTAAAATATATAAAGAGCTCAGCAAACTTAGCACCAAAAAAGCAAATAACCCCATCCAAAAAATGGGCAGAGGATATGAACAGAACATTCACCTCAGAGGAGATCCAAAAGGCTAACAAACATATGAAAAACTGCTCCAGGTTGCTGATTGTCAGAGTGATGTAAATAAAGACAACATTGAGATACCACCTCACTCCTGTGAGGATGGCACACCTCAAAAAGGACAGCAGCAACAAATGCTGGAGAGGCTGCAGAGACAGAGGAAGCCTCCTGCACTGCTGGTGGGAATGTAAATTGGTCCAGCCTCTGTGGAGAGCAGTCTGGAGAACTCTCACAAGGCTAGATATGGACCTTCCATATGATCCAGTAATTCCTCTCCTGGGGATATACCCCAAGGACTCCATAACACGCAACCAAAAAGAAATAGGTATGCCTATGTTCATAGCAGCACAATTCGTAATAGCTAAAAGCTGGAAGCAACCCAGGTGCCCAACATCAGATGAGTGGCTGAGAAAGTTGTGGTATATATACACAATGGAATACTATGCAGCTATCAAGAACAATGAATCCACCTTCTCTGACCCATCTTGGATGGAGCTAGAAGGAATTCTGTTAAGTGAGCTAAGTCAGAAAGACAAAGATGAGTATGGGATGATCCCACTCATCAACAGAAGTTGAGAAAGAAGAACAGAGAGGGAAACTCAAAGCAGGATTTGACTGAATTTGGAGGAGGGTACCAAAGTAAAAACCCTGGGTTGAGGGTGAGGGTGGATGTTCAGCTTTATGGGGTGGTTGGGGGGGGGATGGGGCACAGTCTTTTGGTGGTAGGAATGGTGTTTATGTACACTCCTATTAATCTGTAGTAATATAAATCACTACTTAATTAATGTAATAGGGGAAAATTGATTGAATGTCTCTAACTTTTTAATGCACAGACCATAGGCTGAGTCTTTGATATGTTGACTCTCTTAAAAGCTTAGGCCAGGGAGAACAGAAGCAACTGGTGACACAGCTATATGCACATAATGTCAAAGGACATAAATTATGATGCTGCTGTATATGATACAGCAAATCCTAACAAAGGGATTTTCCAAAGTTAACCCAACTGCCAAATAATGTGATTATAACAATAACTATCCATTGCCTTCTTAAACCCTAAGACAGCAGTAACCTCCCGCTTCCTCTATAGAGCCTGTATTTCCCCAGTCCTGGAACCTCTAGGGTGGGGGTCACTTTCCTGCATGCTTCTCTCAATGGATACCAAATGATTTTGCATCTGCCAATCCCAACCTAATCAATGCAAGGAGCACCACCTCAGCATGCTTCACTTCAGACTGTGTCCAGGGACGTCAGGCATGAAATGTCAACCCTTCAGCCTCATTACTCAGGTGAGACCTTTCCTTTCATAGGATTCTCTAATTCCATTCCAGGTGGTTCACTTCCCAACAAAGTCTTAAAACCTAGATATAGACCAGGTCCTGTGAGATAGAGCATATGTTCACATGTATCTGCAAATTAGGGCAAAATAATAAAGGCAAAAAAAGCAAAAGTACACAATAGTTTGCAGTGAGTCAGTATGAAATTTATAATGAGATAGTGTCTACTTAGACATAGATACACTCCTCACCTACTTCCTATTACAGTTGTCTCACTCCAAAGCAAGGACTCCAAAAGCTGACTAAGGGCAAGAGGCTGGCATACTTTAATGAGGACTCTTTAGTCACTACCAGGCCACCCCATCAGCTGGGGCCCTATTCAGGGAGTCCTCAGATTCCCAAACAGACATGATGGGCCTAGATCCCGAATAAATCTCTCTCTCCATTGTTACTGGTCATTTCTATCAGGAACAACAAAACAGACCCTGCTGTGGACCCCCATAGAACCTTGCCCTCAACTTGGATCAACAATGGTGGAGAATGTTCCATCCTCTGAAGGGAGGCTGGACAACATACTCTGTGCTACACCTGAGGAAGATGGGTCCTGATATTGGCGCAGCTGGGAACGTTCCTACTCATGATCACAGAATGTGAGCTCAGACCTACAGGGATGCAGAGGTCACATAGGCTCCTAAGCTGAATATGGGCCCCAGATCAGATCAAATCGATGGGGTTTACAGTCAACAATATTTATACCCCTTTCCCATATTAGGGATCCACTGATCCAGCTTTCTGGCCCTTCTACCAGCCATGACATCATCTCCCCAGACAATAACTAGGATCCACCTGCATATCAGATTTCAGGTTCAGGGGAAAAAAACAAAACACTAGTATAGCCACAAGGCCTTTGGAATATAACTAAAATAGGCCTACTAGCTATCTACAAAACAGAGGACCCCCCCCCCCCAAGTCTTCATCTGCACTATTCCAGCCTTTAGGTCCATGATTAGCCAACAACTTGTTTGGCTTTGTATGTTAACTCTCTTTTCAGCCACCAGGTTCCAGATGCCAGCATGATGACAACCAGACTTCTCTGGATAGACGACATCACCAATGTGTCCTGGAGCCCTGCTTCCCCCGAGCCCTGCCCCACTAGGGAAAGAGAGAGACAGGCTGGGAGTGTGGATCCACCTGTCAGAAAGAGCAGGATGAAGATGGGCTGATCTCACTCATGGACAAAAGTGGAGAAATCAGAACAGAAGGGGAGACACCAAGCAGAACTCGGACTGGGCTTGGTGTCTGGCACCAAAGTCAAGGACTCTGGGGGTGGGAGGCTTTCAGGTCCTGGAACATGATAGTGGAGGAGGACCTAGGGGGGTGCTGAGAGTGTCATGTGGAAAACTGAGAGATGTTACACATGGACCAGTGACTGCAATTTTACTGTCAGCTGTGAACCATTAATTCCCAATACAGAAAGAAAGTAGGGACCCCTGAGCTCCAATCCCCTTGCCCCCACCCTACGTGCCAGGATAATGTTGCCCTGGTTGTTTCTCTGCTTCATGCTAATAAGCAAATACAAAAGTCTGACGAAAGACTCCCCCTTTAGAAGCACCAGAACACCAGTGGTATGGAATGTCCCCTTGGCTTCCCGGCCACTTTCACAGAGCAGCTGAGAAAGGACAAGCCCCCACCCCCCACCCCCCAGCAGGGACTGTGACTGGCACAGGGGACAAACACCTCCACAGGAAGCTCTGGCTGGGGGTCGGCATGTCTGCAGCCCTCCCCCAGCTTGTTGACAGTTAATGTTCCTTATTTCTCTCTCTGAGAGGCTCCAGTGAGGCAGGTCTGGCCGTGGCAAACTCCTCCGGCTTCCGCATGTGCGGTGCCTGACTGGCTGCTGCTTCACGCAGGAATCAGTCTGGGGCGAGTTTGCATGGTCCCTGCCTTGAGGCTCACAGTCATGACTTTGCTCTCAACAACCACTGAAGACCATGGAAATTCTCTGCTCAACATCATGGATGTCTGGGCACCAGACCCTTCGCCTGTTCCGTCAGATTTGCACCGGGACCCTTTGTGCTAGGAACTGGAGCCCACGTTTCCCTGACACTGACTTCCGCTTACCCAGGGGAGTGAGGAGAATCACCACGGACGCCCTCAGCTCCCAGGACAGCTCTGACCTTGCAGGACTTCCTCATCCATGCGGATGCTTCAGAGGGTCTCCACGGGGTTGCTGTGTCTGTGACTATCCAAGGGCAGTCTTAGTCCCTTCCCCTCGATCAATAGCTGAGTAATTATCTCTCTGGCTTTAGTCCCTAGACAGGACTGACTATCGAGGCACCGTGCTATTCCCCCTTCAGCCAGTGAGCTGCCCACAGGGGGAGTAACACCAGCCTTCTCACCTTTCCAGAGCTGGAGTCCAGGGCCCACCTTCTGCCGCGTGTCAGCCCAGGGCTCTTCTCTGCGGGAGGACAGACAGACACAAAAGGGCCAACTCTTTCTGCTGGGGTCCTTGCGTGAGTTGTTCGACACTTAACTGAACTTCAGGGAAGCCACAGTCTCTCCTAGGCCTGGTTGCAAAGTCACCCAGCCTCTAGAGGACTTGGGACCCAGGCCTGGCAGGCCTTGTGGGCCCTTGGCAGTGGACGCCGTGTGTCTGGGCACAGTGGTGAGGGGATGGGCAGAGGAGAGGCCTCAGAGCAGGGTGGGGCTGGCCCAGGCCCCTGCATTCACAGCCTCTGCTCTCCCCCCCCCCCCTTACTCTCGGAAAGTTGGAAGGAAATGGTGCAGGTTGTGGACTATCCACCCCAACTCAGCTCAGCCACTCTGGGGCTGGGACGGGGTGTGGAGTGTATGAGCAAGAGACTGCTGGAGTGGGGCCAGGTGTTGTCACTGTCACCCAAACACACCCTCACACGGAACCGCAGGGGCAGAGGCTAGCCCAGGGGCCTCCTGGTCCGCGTCCCAGACAAGCTCCTCTTCAATTCTGGTTTCCTTTTGCGGAGCTGCAGCCTAGTGGGCACAAGAGTTTGCTTCTCTCTCTACATAACTTTTTCACTTAGGTGGAGAGATAGAGAGATAGAGAGCCAGAGAGACCAGACCCTCACAGCTTCTTCAAGTGCCATAGCACTTCTCTGGTGGGGCTGGGGCTCAAGCCTGGACTGCACACATGACTGGGCGTGCGCCCTGCTGCTGAACTCAACCTTGGGCTCTGTATTCTGAAGCTCAGCTCAGCCCCCTGCACTGCCTTTGACCTTCACCCCTGACCTTCCCGCCTCCCCCCTCTCTCATCTCTGCATTGCAGACTTTCCCATGTTACTTCTTACCATGATCAGTGATTTATGGAATGATAAGATAACGATTATAATTCTGCCCCATTCCCACCCCAGAGCTCTGTGTCCCCATCTCCTCCATGGGGAACTGCAGTGGTTCTCTCAAGGTCACAGATATGGGTGGGCTGACCTTCCATCTATCATTAGATATCTGTATAGTTATGTCTGTGTCATAACAATATCTGTACCTGTAGCTATATCTGTAACTATCTCTATGCTTCTAGTCTACTCAGATATAGCCACTAAGAAAGGTATGCTATTACTATCTTGTGGTGTGTGTGTGTGTGTGTGTGTGTGTGTGTGTGTGAGAGAGAGAGAGAGAGAGAGAGAGAGAGAGAGAGAGGAAGAGAGAGGAAGAGAGAGGGAGGGAGGTGGAGGGCATCTGTAGACAGAAAGCAGAGAGCAGATAAGAAATGCCTCTGTCCTCAGCGGGGAGACCTCCAGCTGTCAGGCTGACACAATCATGTCACCTCAGGTTTGGTCTTAGTAACTTTGCAGGACAGGCTGATCCCACCAATCCCAGATGCCAGAGAGACAGCTGGGAATCTGGACGCGTTCCCCACAGCACCACACCACCGCCTCCCCAAGCTGCCCTCACTTCCCTTCCACTCCTTACAGAAGCCTCAAGCCCCAGGCTGAGAGAGATGGTCTGGGGGACATGGCCTTCCATCTTCTCAGCTTGCTCCCTCCTGAATAAAGCCGGTTCCCTCTCAGCCACGTCTCTTGAATGAATACCGGTTTGGGGCGAGGGACTAGGGACCTTGGCTCTCAGCGGCATCTTCACCAGCAGCGATGCCCTCCCAGGGTTCTCTTCCCCAGGCCCCACCCTGTCCCTGCGGGCAGCCCCAATTGCCCTCAGCAAGGCATCTCTGACGCAGAAGGAGACAGGTGAGCCCGTGTAAGGCGGTGAAGGCTGTTGTCCCGGTGCGGAGGGGGCCACCTCGGTCACGGCTCAGAACAGAGCACAGGCCTTGCAACTGGGGAGCTCTGAGCTCAACACCCAGCACTACAGATGCCAGAACAGACCCGCTCATCCTTCTCCTGATAAATTAATCTACTGAATAAAAAAATGAAATGAAAACGAAAATAAATAAATAAAGGCAAACCTTCTATTTTGTCCTAAGTAAATAAATTCTCACATTCTTTCTCCTAAATAAATAAAAAATTGAGGGAGCCAGGCCATGGAGCACCCTGTTAAGCGCACATAGCGCTATGTGCATGGACCCTCTCAAGGATCTGGGTTCAACTCCCTGTTCCCCACATGCAAGGTGTCTAATTCACAGGCGGTGAAGCCGGTCTGCAGGTGTCTCTCTGTCTCTCTCCCTCTCTGTCTCCCCTCCTCTCTCAATTTCTCTCTGTCCTATCCAATACAATGGAAAAAATGGCCACCTGGAGCAGTGAATTCATAGTGCCAGCACCGAGCCCCAGCAATAGCCCTGGAGGCAAAAATTAAATCAAATTAAATTTAAAAAAATCCACAGTGAAATGCAAACCCTTTGCCTTGAGAATAGCTTGGAAGCTGATAGGCCCTTGTATTTTTTCAAGACAAACTGGTAAGTGGAGTCCTCCTTCCTGTGTTGGAAGTTGCAGTGAGAAGTCTTCCCACCTGATGGGGGACAAGCAGAAGCCACATGCACTCACCAGCGCACTCACCAGCGCACTCACCGTGGAGCTCATCCTCTTCGAGGATCTGGGCTCCGTGGACCTGCTTGAACGCCTTTGCTGCAGACAGTCCAGTTAGTGTTGCAGAAACTAAGCGGACAGCACACCTCAGCCCCACCAGCCAGCTCCCGGGCAGCTGGGACGGGACTGTGTTCCGTTCTGTCTCCTGCAGCCCAGCTCAGGAGTTCCGCTGCCGCTGCCAGGCAGAAACCAGGAGGAAGGCTTTGATTTGGCGACTGTCTTTCTGCAAAGGAGCCACAGGGGTCTCTCCATCGTCCCTCCACCAACAGACTCGCACTGATCAGCACTCAGGTGTCTCATCACGGAGGGGGCGCAGGGTTCAAATAAGCAAACAGGTGGCCAGGGGGACAGCTCAGCTGGTGAGATGGGACTCGATGCCCGGAGCACTGTTTCATCTCTGGTGCTGCATATGCCAGAGTGATGCTCTGAGCTCTCTCTCTCTCTCTCTCTCTCTCTCTCTCTCTCCCTCCCTCCCTCCCTCCCTTCTTTTCCCTCTCCCTCTCCCCCTCCCTCTCCCCCTCCCTCTCCCTCTCCCTCTCCCTCTCCCTCTCCCTCTCCCCCTCCCCCTCCCCCTCCCCCTCTCCTTCTCCCTCTCCCTCTCCCTCTCCCTCTCCCTCTCCCTCTCCCTCTCCCTCTCTCCCTCTCCTTCTCTCCCTCCCTCCCTCTCTCTCTCTCTCTCTCCCTCTCCTTCTCTCTCTCCCTCTCTCTCTCTCCTAAAATCTTTAAAACACAAGTAAAAGGAGAGTCAGCATGGTTTCCTATGTCTCCTATTCTGCAGCTTCAAGCCAAGCCCCTATCTCTATGGACCAGGTGACACGCAGAGCTGCGACGTCCCCTCTGTCCATGAAGGACAGGTCTGACCTAAATTCCTGTGGCCAGGGACCCGGAGACTGGGAGACACCTGTGAGTGGAACAGTGTCTCCTGCAGCTTCTGTAAGCAGAGCTCACTGTCTGGTGGCAGAGGCTTCACAGCCACGTCTGCGGTCCTGGGAGCAGCTCTGGTCTGTCTGCCTGTTCTCCTGCCCTGTGTGTTGGTGGCACTGCTCCCTCCTGGGGACACAGCCCGAACACCTGTGTGCTTTGTGGATGCTGGCGTGTTTCACTTCATGGATGGGGCTGTGCGACTCTGGGGCCAATGCACACAGGCCGGACAGCTGGATGAGGCCCCTGACCCTCCCGTCTGGGACAGGAGGGTTTGTGTAGGAGTCAGGGTGCTGCATCTGTCACCTATCCTAGGCCTCTGTGGGGGAGTATGGGGACAGATTGAAGTCGCTTTTTGCAGGGCCTGGGGACAAAGCAGGGAGGAGGGAGCCTCAGCAGCTCCACCCCCAGGCTGCCGGGTCGAGGGCTGGGCTGGGCTCACAGCGTCAGGAGTCCACAAAGATGGCGGCTCTGGAATGCTCTAGGCCCATACTTGGGTTCCCCTGAAGAGAGAGTCACGCGTGACCTGTCCCCAGCACGACCGACAGCCAGCGAGGAACAGGATTCTGGGAGGAAAAAAGACAAATCGGTAAGTCCAGCAAGCAAAGCCCATATTCATGTAGAAAGTCATTCATCTAGGGGCCTGGAAGTGGATGGCACACCCTGTTAAGTGCACATAATACTGAGCGCAGGGACCCGCACAAGGATCTGGGTTCAAACCCCCAGCTCCCCACTTGCAGGAGGAAAGAAAGAAAGAAAGAAAGAAAGAAAGAAAGAAAGAAAGAAAGAAAGAAGAAAGAAAGAAAGGAAGGAAGAAAGGAAGATAGACACCCAAGGAAACAGAGACACTCATGTCTTCACACACTTCTTACCCAAAATAAGTCACCTCTCAGATGAATTTAGCTCAGAGTGTTGATCTTTCTCGTCTCAGGAACGTGGTTGGCTAGGCCAGGGGCATCAGCTCTGTTTCCTGACCATGTTGGGGACAGGACCAGGCCTCTCAGTTGGGGGGGTCCTGGGGAGCCCCTGGTGGCCTTGGGCGCCGACACCCTGCGGGAGAGGAGCCCAAGGGGGACTGGGACTGAGTAGGGCAGTGGCCGTGGCTCCCCGCCTGCTGTCCTGCACTGGCGAGACCCCACCCTGCAGTCAGGCGGCTGCACGGCCCAGCCTGTGTCTCCACACGGGCGCACACCCGGCCTCGCTCCAGGAGCCATCAGCTCCGTGTCAGCCCCGGCTTCCGCGGCCCTTCTGTCAAAATGGATTTTCAGGAGCGAGACGCCATGGCTTCCCATGCATCAGCGCCTGTGACACTATCGATCCCATATTGACTCCGTCTTGGTTCTCGCCTGCATCCCAACAGGTGGCCGGTGACACCGCTGTCCCGGGGGCTTGGGAAGGAAAAAGTGTGAGCTGCCTCTGACAGCAGCCTGCACACAGGCGAGCTTTTGAAGGTTGACTGCTTATTTTCTTTCTATTTCTGTGGCTCTGGGGCCTCCGAGGCAGGATGTCACAGCTCCTTGGCTGTCTTTTACTCTTTTTGTTCCAAAGTTCAGCGGCAGAGAGAGAGAGATACACCATAATGCCAGAGCTTCCCCTGGTGCTAGTTGGTACTCCCACATGGCACTGGGGTTCAACCTAGGCTGCGTACAAAGTAAAACAATTGAACTACCTTGTGGTCCTTAAGATTCTGAAGGCATGGTGGTGGCAGGGATGGGGGCTGGTGCAAAGGGCTCTGAAGAGGGACACAGAGTGTCACTTACGGGGGGCCGCCCCTCCCTTACTCATCAGCTCTCCATTCAAGTGACGTCCACTCCCCAGTCCTGTCTCATACCCACTTCTTGTCCTCACTGCCCTGCTCTGTGGCTGGTGCTGCACAGCTGAACAAAGATCCTCTGAGCTCTGGGGTCCCAGCAGAGTGGGACTCCCCCTGCCCCCAGCCCCATCTGCTCAGAGAAAGATGGTCTTCCTGGCCCCCATAGCCTCTTGTAGTCCCCCGGGGGACAGACGGACCCCAGCCACACCTCCTGGCCTCCAGGTCTGCCCCCTCTGATGCTTCTAGAACTACAATGCCCAAGCCCCAGGCCCGTCACTGCAGGCCCTAACAGTGCAGAGACCCCAAGCCCTCGTCTCTCGGAACTCAGCGCCCTACAGAGGTCAGAGGCCGTGCTGCTGACTCAGGAGTGAGCCTATCACTCGCAGCTGGGATATGGCCATGGTGCAGCCATCCAGCCCTTCCTGGGCATGAGAGAGTGGTCCAGTGCTTCCTGGAAGCTCCCCCCTTAGCGACACCTGGCTTCTGTATTTACCAGAATTCCTTCCTCAGGCCAATAGCCTCTGTAAGACCTCTGTCAACCACCCCCGGACTCCTCCGCATCCCAGCAGACACCTCTGCAGCTCCACACAGACTTCCCTCATCATCCCAAGACTACAGATGCCCAAGAAGAGAGGAGTCAGCCCTCCCCCTTTATAAGCACCAGAACACCAGTGGTATGGAATACCCCCTTGGCTTCCTGGCCACTTTCACAGAGCACGTGGGCAGCTGAGAAAGGACAAGCCCCTCTGCACCCCCCCAGCAGGGACAAACACCTCCACCGGAAGCTCTGGCTGGGGGTCGGCAGGTCTGAAGGCCCCTCCCCCAGCTTGTTGACAGTTAATGTTCCTTGTTTCTCTCTCTGAGAGGCTCCAGTGAGGCAGGTCTGGCCGTGGCAAACTCCTCCGGCTTCCGCATGTGTGGTGCCTGACTGGCTGCTGCTTCACGCAGGAATAGTAGTTTTGCAGGGCAAAGCATGCATTGCTGGTGGTTGTCTTTCAAAACCTTGGCTATACCACTCCCCTCTCCTCCGTGGTTCCTGAGGAAAAGTCCGACACAAGTCTGACTACACGTTCTGTTTTCTTTGTAAGTTTTTTTTAGTATCTTTATCTATTTTTTGGATAGAGATAGTCAGAAATCAAGAGGAAAGGGTAAGTAAAGAGGGAGAGAGACAGAGAGACAACTGCAGCCCTGCTTCACCGGCTCTAGCCCAGGCCCTAGCGCACTGGGACCCGTGTGCTCAGCCAGCAGCGCCACCACCCGGCCCCAAGCCACTTTCTGCTTTTCTTGGAAGGCTGCGACTTCTTTTTTTCTTTGTCCTTAACTTTGTTTTATTACCACCAGAGTATCACTGGGACTCAGTGCTGGCATTACCAGCCGCTGCTCCCAGCAGCCCTTTTTTTAGTCTTTTTTTTTCCTACTGTATTTGATAGGATGGAGAGAAATTGAGAGGGGAGGAGGAGACAGAGAGGGAGAGAGACAGCTGCAGACCTACTTCACCACTCATGAAGCTTCCCCACTGCAGGCTTTTGAGCATGGTGACATGGTGCTCAACCAGGCTCACCAGCACCCAGCCCCCTCCGCTTGACTCTTGACAGTTCACAGTGACGTGTCATGGCGTAGGCCCATTTGGGTTTGAGGAACTTGGGAGTTATCTCTGCTTCCTGAACATCTACATCTTGACCAGATCCCAGATTTGGAAAATATTCCACTATTATTGCATTGAATATCGTTTCTGCTTGGCTAGAAGAGAGGAGTCAGACGTGCCATGCCCTCCTAAAGCAGAAGGAAGGCCCTGGAGCCTCCCGGGGACCCCCGCTGTGTGTCAAGCTTTCCAGCAGGCCTCTTCAGCAGACATTTTCTTTGGGCAGAAGTGAGTCAATTTCATCCGAGTTGAAGAAGCAGTTGTGCATGGAGGTCTGGTCTCTGCTGGGGGATTTAATCAAACGCAAATGTCACACCTTTTGGGATGCAAGCCACCACCTATTACACCTTTACTGCCCGTGCAAGGCCCGTGTCGTTGACCTGGAGATCTGGAGAGTTTAGTCAGTTTATCTTCCTTTTCATGGTATTTGAGGAACTAGCCTCCCGTCACAAGGCAATGTGAGGCCACACATGCCAAGAGTTCCGCCTTACCCAGCCAGAAGTCCCCCCAAGGCTGTAAATTAGGGTCACAGGGAGGCAGATTAATGGAGAACTGGAGGTTGGAGGGGGCACCTCGTAGATTTCCACGGTTTAGTTAATTCATATTCCTGACTAGTTAATTCTTCAGCCTGGCCCAGTAATGAATGACATGGAGCAAAACCCCCTCTTAGGAGAAATCACCTCCATGGATAATTCACTTCCAGCCAGGCCCGGGGTTCATTGGGCGTGTAGACAAGAGGAAATTCTCCTAATGGGTTGATGGGGCATGGAAGAAGAGAAGGAACTTCTCCTGGCCGACCCTTTTATGGCGCTCACCCTGGGTCACAAAGGGGAGGGTGGAGGAAGGGGAGGAGACAGAGCGCTTGAACCTGCCTGTCCTTCTATAAAGCCCTGGGAGAAAATAGGGGAGACTGTGAGCTATATCCTCTCTTGCTAGGGGAAATACAGCTGGGTAGCTGCCAAGGTGTCCTTGGGTGGCCTTCCTGCCTCCCTGCCTCCCTTTCTCTCACATGAGAGACAGGGAATGACTGAGAGGGACTGGAACACTCACTGCTCAGTTGTGACACATGGCAGTGCTGGGGCTGGAATTTGGGGTCTGTGGGGTTTACGGTAGAGAATTCTTGTGTGCTAACATTCTGTCTCTTCACATTCCCTGAAGCTTTCTCCCTCTCTTCTTTCCATCCCTCACTTCCCCCCTTTTTTGATAGAAACAGGAGGCAGGGAGAGAGACCATGAAAGAGACAGCCTTGCCAAAGCTTCCTTCAGTCCATTGGGGGTCACTTTTGACACTGGCTCAGACATATGACAGGGCATCTCACAGTTCAAATGAGCTATTTTGCCTGTCTTTTTTTTATAATTGGATAGAGACAGAGAAGAATTAAGAGAGGAGGGGGACAGAGACAGAGAGACCCCTGCTGCACCGATTAACCACTCATGAAGTTCCCCCACTGCAGTGGGGAACCAGGGGCCAGCAGCCAGGTCCCTGTGCCCTGTAATGTGTGTACCTAACCACAGGCACCGCCACCTGGCCTCTTGCCAGCCTATCTTCCACTTTTCTTTTCCTTCCTCCCTCCCTTCTTTCCTTCTTTCCTTCCTCATTGAGATTGAAAGTGAAAATAAAAGAGCCAAACGGGAGAACTACTCATCTCTGCCATTGACAATGTGAGGGATTGAGCCTGGGATGCCAGGTCCGCAAGTCCCGCGTTCCAACAGGCTGAGCCATCTCTCCATCCCAGAGAGACCCCTGGAGAGCTGTGTTAGGCCCTGTCCGTGAGCCTTCCACACTTCCAGCTGCCTCCCTCTTCCTGCTGAGCACACACCAGCAAAGCCTGCTCACACATGGCCTCACGCCCGGCCGGGCATGCACCCCACGTCTGTGCTCAGGTCCTGGGGGACCACGTGCCTGAGATCAGGGGAGAGGTGCTCTCTGCTTGCCTTCAGCATCTGTGGCTCCCACATGAGCTGCCGACGGGGGAGGATGGAATTACGAGATCTGTATTAAATTGTAGCTCGGGGACTCATCACCGTGGAACGAGAGCTACCTGGCACTCACTTTGCTTACCACGGAGAAGAGCAGAGTCACCGTAACAGGCGAGGTGACTGGAGAGGCTGCCTCTGCGCCCTGCCTCTGACCCCCCGCTGACCCGTGCTGATGTCTGCTCTCTCCAGAACATTCTAAGGGGTCCTGTGCTTTGGTCCAAATTAGGCCTGATTAGAGGATGATGACATCCCCCCCCCATTTATTCTGCTCAGAAGACAATCATCTCTGCTTCTGGAATCATAACCCTATCTTAACTGAGATCTTTCTTGCTAAATGGAAACACATGCTTAGTTGTGTCTCTGCCACGCCGGGGCCAGGGCCTCCCTCCTGCAAGTGTGATTACTGGCCAAGGAGTATTTACCCAGTGCTGGTCGGCCAAGCCCCTGGGAGGAATATTGGCCATTCATAAATTGCCTATTGATCAGTCGCAACTGGAAATTAGACCTCAGCCTTTGAGAGGAATTACTTGACTTTGAGTAACATTTGCCCTGGACGTGTAGCGTCCTGCATACACTTCTCTCCTGAGCACCCTGATTAATGGCTGCTGTTCATGCAAAGCACTAGGAAGTGGGAATGTCATGGGGCGGGGGTCCCCAAAGGCCCACATCCCCTCCCTCACTCTCTGCTCACCGTTCTTGGCTCTTCAGGGTCTGCCTTATGCTTTCACTAGAGACACTTTAAAAAAAAAAAATTGTAGGCAAGAGAAGATTTACAAAATGCAAACAGGTTTTTGTCTGCTTTACAATCTGGTTTGTGTGTAGATACTTCTGGATAATTTGATAATTGATAGTCTTGAATCTTTTTAGGGTAAGACACAGAGTGTCTGACTTCCCGGCTAGGGCTTGTGCGCACACACACACAGATGTGAGTGTGGACAAAGTGTCACCCTGTGAGAAGCCTCAGCTGCCAGGGTGGGAGACATTCCCTGGAGAGAGGATGTGTGAGTAGCTGTGGGACGACGGGGTGTGTGCGCTCATGGGACCCCAGGAGCAACCCCCCCCCCCTTCACAGAATTACCAAGCCTGTGTGCTACCACAGAGCTCTACAGACAGATCCCTGCCTGATTAATTGCAAGGCCAAACAGCTTTATTCTGCTCGAGAAGAAATTAGATCGCAATGGGGATTTGCAGAAATTACCTTCAAATGTTTTTGTGTGGGAAGGATTGAATGATTTGTGCTAAAAATGACGTTACCTGGGTCTGACTCCCAAGCCTGTGGACAAACTCGGGCGGGATGAGCAGTATTCAGCGGGGAAAGCCCTCCCCTGTCCTGACCCCCGGCCCCCGACCCCCAGCCAGGGCCCCGTGGATGGGGCAGCTGAGGTAACCCAGGTCTGTGACCCGGTGCAAGGCCTCCCTGTCCACTCCCCAGATGGCCAAGCTGTCGGCAGTTGGTTCTAAGGTGCCTGAGTCCCGTACTCAGAGCCTGGGGGCCGCGGGGTCTGGTGGCCTGGCACACACGCCCGGCAGGCTCACCGTGACAGCCACGTCCAGCCCACACAAAGCTGGGTGCAGGTGGCAGAGAGGCTGGCCAGGAAGCCCCCGGCTGCCAAGGGGAGCAGGGCACACGGCGGTGCAGGGCTCTGTGAAGCGCTCCCCAGAAACTTTCAAGTCTCCCTCTCTTTGAGTCAACAGGGGATTGCTGACCCCTTCACCTCACGACAACCATCCGTTTCATTATTTATCTGAGGGAATCAGAGGGTTTTGTTCTCTCGCCAAAGTCCCTGACACCAGGATATTTTTAATAGCTGAGATTCCTCATTCTTGTCACCAGACCTTTTGAAAAACAGAGGTGTTTTCCACCTCACACAGCTAATGAGTGGGACTTCAGAATCGGAGCTTCCCCTGTAATCGCAGAGAAGGCCCCAGAAGCCCTGCTAGTGAGGAAGATGAAAATTAATTATTGAGTTCCCTGCTTTATCCTCCTCATCTGTTTGATATTCTCCAGCACAGAAGGAACCAGACAATTAAATTACTCCTCCCTCCGCCTTGCACAATGTGCCCCGAGCCTTCCTCCCACTCCAGAGGCCAGAAGGCCGTCTGTTTGCAGAGGCGGCTGGCGGAGAGAGAGAAGAGAGAGGAGCAGGTCCTGCCTTCCCGGCTTTGGGTCTTAAAGACGCCGCCTGCACGGCCCCTTTGCAGGAGCTGATCCCACACGCCCCTAGTGCCCTTCTGTCACCAGAGCCAATGGCTGCTGCAGGAGAGCTTGGGCCCTGGGCTTGCGGGCACACATGGCACTTGAAATGCTGTGCCCAGGGGCTGCCCTGCCTGTGCCCTCCTCCTGCTCCGCAGATAAACACACAAAACCACAAGCCACCCATGAAGACAGCGACTCAACTTAAGTCCTGTTATTTCACAATAAAGCCCTCGTCCTCTAAACTGGGCGACTGCCGCAGAGTGCGAGACCAGGTGCCTCTGACCCCGTGTTTCAGAAGTGGGTCCATGTGCACCCATCGGTGCCTGTGCGCACGTGTGCAAGACGCAGGTCTGGGCAGTTTGCTTCTGCTTGAGGCAGAGCGAGGTGCAGCCCCAGCAGACGGGGAGGTGGCGACAGCGGCTGCAGAGTGACACAGGGCCCTCCCCACACCCTGGCAACACACTGCTCCCTTCACACAAAACCCTTCCAGCCTTCCCCAGATGCAATCGAGTCCAAGCCAAAGAAGTGAGTGATGGCAAGCAGAGCATGATGGTCTGTTTCTCAGGGACATGAGGTGAGCGCCGCCCAGATGGGCCACACTGAGGGCTGCATGACCCCTGATGCAGACCAAGGGAATACAGACCTTTGCTGCAAATGCAGAGGACAGTGAGACACCACCTCACCCCTGTGAGAATGTCACACACCAGAAAGAACAGTGACAGCAAATGCTGGAGAGGCTGTGGGGACAGAGGAGCCTCCTCACTGCTGGTGGGAAAGTCAGCGGGTCCAGCCCCTGTGCAGAGCAGCCTGGAGACTCTCACAAGGCAAGAGGTGGACCAGCCCTGTGACCCTGCAATTCCTCTCCTGGGGACAGATCCTAAGGAACCCAGCACACCCATCCAAAGAGATCTGTGTGCACCTGTGTTCACAGCAGCACAATGTGTAACAGCCAAAACCTGGGAGCCACCCAGGTGCCCAACAGCAGATGAGTGGCTGAGCAAGCTGTGGTCTAGATACACAATGGAATAGTACTCAGCTATTAAAAATTGTGAAGTCACCTTCTTCCCCTCATCTTGGATGGAGCTTGAAGGACTCCTGTGAAGTGAGATCAGCCAGAGAGAGAAGGGTGAAGATGGGCTGATCTCACTCACGGGCAGAAGTGGAGACATCAGGACAAATAAGGAAACACCAAGCAGAACTGGGACTGGGTTTGGTGTACGGCACCAAAGTCAGGCCCTCTGAGACAAGGAGGAGTGTTCAGGTCCTGGAACATGATGGTGGAGGATAGGGGTCAGAGTGTCATGTGGCAAACTGAGAAATGTTACACATGTACAAACTACTGTAATTTACTGTCGACTGTAAACGATGAAACTCCCAGTAAGGAAAAAAAAATTGCAAAAACTAAAAAAACCAAAAAGGATCCACACTTGTAATTTTTGAAGTGTCCTTTCCTTTTAAAAAAATGTAAAACAACAAATAAGTGAATCATGCTGCAAAACCACAAACCAAATTCTGGCCCCTCAGTAATCCCAGTTGAGAGCACAGTGGAGAAAGGACATCATCATAACTTTCTAGTCTGGGGGAACATTCATCACCAGAGAAAAGAGAAAATGGAGTCAGGTTTGTTAATACAGCCAGGCAGAGCACCAGCCTCACGTTGGCTGAGAGAGATTCTAATGTCCCTGGTACAATGCCAGCGAATACCAGTGTTTGCCTTTTGACGGTGCAAGCATGGTGATGAGCCCAACAGGATTTTGGGAGTGTTGTCAAACTGCCCCTGTCCCTGCCCCAGTAAGGCAGTGCACATGGCCGCGTGCTCAGAGACCTGGCCCAGTAAGGCAGTGCACATGGCCGTGTACTCACAGACCTGCTCCAGTAAGGCAGTGCACATGGCCATGTACTCATAGACCTGCCCCCGTAAGGCAGTGCACATGGCCGTGTACTCACAGACCTGCCCCAGTAAGGCCGTGCACACAGCCACATGCTCAGCAAGGAGCATGGCGCTGCTGAGGTGCAGACCGTTCACAGACATCTCCCCCAACTCAGTTAACTCAGAGACTTCCCTCTCACCTGTGGCCGGGTGGTCGTATCTGTCTCGGGACTGGAGTCCCTGTGTTCTCAGGCTCCGTTGAGCGTGAAGTCGGTGCTTCGAGCAGGGCGTCTGTTGGCTGTGGCGGCGTCACTCTGCTGTGTGGCCAGTGCAGCCAGCTCAGCAAGCAGGGGCCGAGCACGTCTCTGTCGTCTCTGCCGTCAGGGCTCAGTTCCACACCTTCATCAGCCCCGACAAAGACCGAGGCGCCATTCAGTGAGGCAGAGAAAAAAAGGAGAAAGCAGACCACGGCAGGGCAGTGTGACCCCAACAGTGAAAAGCCACCCACTCCACTCGAGGTCACCAAGCAGACACAGGTGTCAAAGTGGGGAGGGCGGACGGATGGACCCAGACAGACCCTCCAGCCCCCGTGCCCTGGGGTCGGGCCGCTTCAGGGCTGGGCTGCACGACTCGACAACTGTCATGCAAACCAAGACGGTTCCTTCCTGAGCAGCCAGCCGAGAGCCTGGAACTCGCGAAGTCTCAGTGAACTATTTCACCTTCCCATAGATCAATCTCTTAAATAAGAGATAAACGAGGGAGCCAGGCAGGGGCACACCTGGTTAAGCACATACATATCACCATGGTGCAAGGCCCTGACCCGGGGACTGAGCCCCTGCTCCCCACCTACAGTGCTGGGGAGGGGGGGCGGGGGGCGGGGCACTTCACAAGCGGTGAGGCAAGGCTGCAGGTGTCTGTGTTTATCTCTCCCTTTCTCCCTACCCTTCCCCTCTCAATGTATTTCTGTCATGTCCAGTAAAATAGAAAAAGAACATAATGGCCACTAGGAGTGGTGGGTTTATACTGTAGGCACAGAGCCCTGACACAAAACTGGTGGCAAAAAAGAAAGAAAGAAAGAAAGAAAGAAAGAAAGAAAGAAAGAAAGGAAGGAAGGAGGAAAGGAAGGAAGGAAGGAAGGAAGGAAGGAAGGAAGGAAGGACTGGAGAAGGAAAATGAGCGAATGAATGAATGGATGGATGAATGAATGAATGAATGAACAAATGAATGGATGAATAAATGAATGAATGAATCTGGCTAGTGCATCAAAGGACACACATAGCTGCTGGTTGGCCATTCTCAGCTCAAAAGGGGACTGGGGCTGAGGGGCTGCAGGGCTGAGGAGCCAAGCGCAGTGGATCTGGGCACCCAAGGCCTCAGGGGACAGGCGTGGCTTCCTTCTGCTGGGCGTGTCTTCTCGGCACACGTGTGCTCTGCCTCAGAAAGTGGAGGAGAGTCCCCTCTGTTGGGCCCGGACGACCCGGCTTCCAGAGGCGAGAGCAGACCTGCTTCCTCCCGGATAGGCTGCCTGAGCACACTCACTCAGCCACGGGGCGCGGGGAGGTGTGTTCACGGGAACATTGTGTCTGTGATCACAAGGGCCTCGGAGAGTCCTCCCCCCAGAGCACGCCTCATCTTGTTTGCACACTCAGTGTCCTAGGTGGTGCTGGGGCCAAGGAACCTCTCTCTCTCTCTTTCTCTCTCTCTTCTTTCTTTCTTTCTTTCTTTCTTTCTTTCTTTCTTTCTTTCTTTCTTTCTTTTTTTTTTTTCTGGTTCCACTGATAGAAATATCAAGAAAGAGAGTGATGGAACAAATTGAGAAATTAAATCATAATAAATTACCGAGGCCAGATGGTATTCATCGGAGAGTTGTAGAGAAATGGAAGCGTGTGATTTCTAAGCAACAATTGAAAAGCTAGAAGCCAGCTTTCAAAACGCAATGGCCACCGAGGATGGCCTGGCGTGGGCCGGCCCTGCAGAGTGACAGCGTGACCAGCGTCGGAGGGTCGCGTGCTCAGTAGCTGCTCTGCAGGGCTTCACACCCAGGACACCCTTGAGATGCCCTGAGTTTGTGTGCTAATGATTTGTACGAGAGGATAAGTGTTTGCCTGGAAACCAGGCCGCCGTGTTTGTGTTAGGAGAGAAAACAAACAAGACAGTAACTTGGCAAGCCCGTGCAAGTTCCAAGTGGAAAAAAGACTCCGTGTGTTTCTACAGAGGCCAAAGGCAGTGGGGGCGGGGGACGTGGGAAGGAAGAAATTATCTTGAGACTTTGGGCTCCTAAAACCCACAGCCTCCGTCTGCCTGTCCTCTCTGCTCTAAGCCAAACTTTTCCTGTAGAAAAAAAAAAAAGCTCTATTTCTGTTGTGGAGATGTTTAATACCCTGGGTGGGTTTGGGGGAGGTAATAAATACATAAAATTATCTTTAATTAACAACAAGTGGGAGTGAAATAATTGCAATAAATATGACCAAGGGTTAACCTTAATATGCAAAAGACGACAAATCAGTACGAAAACCTGAATATTCCACTAGATAAATGGGCAAAGAACATAAATAATTCACTAACGAGAAAACACAGATAGCTAATAAGCAGGAGGGGGAAAAAAAAAAAGCTCTCAGCCTCAAACAGATTAAAATGCGAATGTAAACACGTCTGAAGACGCGATTCCCCACCTGTCATGAGAGGATTCCACGTCGGTGCAGCTGAGGCCCCTCTGGGATTGGAGGCAGTGCCACGACCTCCTTCCCAGAGGGGCGGCTGAAGGGGTAGGTAGTGTCACCTCCCCAGAGGCGGCTTGCCGGAAGATTCCAGCAGGCACTCAGGATCTGGGAGAAGCCCAGGGTCCCAAGGCGCAGCCACCCTTGGCACACTGGGGCCGGCCGCCATGCTGGAGCGGCCTGCTTTGAGCAGGAAGGCTTGCAACGTGCAGCTGCTGCAGATGCAGCACTCTGGGCCCCTGCGTGAGCCCCCCGAGCGAGCAGGGGCTGGGAGGCCCCTCTGGGGGTAAGGCGGCATCCGTCTCCGTGGGGGATGGGGAGGAGTGAGGTTCCTTTATGCCTTC